>NW_022704992.1:5150672-5159826 GCF_011630105.1 Anneissia japonica | reverse complement strand
ATTCTATATTAATTCAGTGCATGTGTTCTTAATCTTGGAAGTCATCTGCCTGATTCAGTTCATTGTTCTTCATCTGTGTTTAGATGGCATGAGAGTGTATTACCTCCAATTATTCATGATGACTACACATACATTTATCACAAAATTCTTTTATTATTAGCTTGAAATAGAAGTAATAATGAAAATTGCCAATGGCTTTTTGTTAAAAACAGGCTTAAACTACTAATTTTTATTGATTAAAATCATCGATTTTAAAATATTGTTTTAGCTTTAATAGTGTAATGTTGAAGTTCCATAAAAATAATATACACCTTCTAATTTTGTCTGCAGTATGGAAATTTAAACTGTTGTTAATTCTGTACCTAGGCTACTTAAATGGCTGCCTTAGGGCCGAATGAATCCTGTGATATAATTGAATACAGCATGTAAAGCTTTTTAGAGTAAAGTTCAGAATAATTTAAGGCATTAATTTATTGAGGCAAAACAATGTACATTATACTAAGTTAGGAGGATGAAACGGTATAAGTTGTCTAGTTAATCATGTTTAAATACGCCGCTAACCAACTTGTTTTGCGGGACACCACTCTGTTATTGTATTGTCTGCGGTATCTTTAAAGAAAAGTCGGCTTGTGTGTTCCTGTCAAATGCTATAATAGCGTGAGTGAGCATTGTTTTTATGTCACATGTGGGTGAGTAAATAGCCAAGGAAACAGTTAAAAATAAGTCAATACTTAAAGAAGGAATCATAGATGTTTCAATGTTTGTTAACCACTGGTTACATGAAAAAGAACCTTTCTCTGACTCAAAGATTGAGGAAATAGATTCTTATATCTAGTAACTACAGCTTGAGAGGTAAATTAAGATGTTTTCCATTGTGGATGAAGGTGTATCACTGGATAGTGATGAACAGCATGTCTACTTCAGGGATGGGCATAAAAATTGGTTAGAGGACTAAAGTGTATTTTTTAACACCAAGGGCCACACCCACACTTTGTTGTTTCCACTGTGCTTCCAAAAACATACATGCACTGGTTTTATACTACTTTATTCTCAGTTTTAATATTACTTTTTACAGATGATTCGGTGTGGGGGCCTTAAGAAATAAGGTGTTATAGCCAAAGATGTTTGGCGGACCACACACATAAAGTTTTTAATTCAAATTTCGCAGACTGCAAAAAATTTACTTTCGGGCTACAGTTTGCCCGACTGGTCTACCTGATATAAATTTTACTTGTTGAAGCTGTTCTTTGTGAACAACAATGGCCATATATATTTTTGACCACTGATCGGTTGCAGGGAATTGTTACAAGTAAATGCAGGTGTCTCTGTGTAGTGTATTAGACATGAAAATCAATAAAATATTGATTCTACAGTATAGATATTAAAAATCAATATCTTTAATTATTTTTTTATTATATGATATGTGTACCCTTGTTTTTAAAAGTATTTTGAGTACCGCTGAGATTACCTCACCTTTGAATTTGATTTTAGTCAATAAATCCTAGAGAGTTATTTGGTATTAAGTTACTACTAGTTCTGAGGTGACGAGTAATCTAGGGCTGTATGGTTAATTATGGCGTACACCCAGCAAGAGAGTACTGTAATACAGTGTTCTGTTTAGATTTGCACAATGACGACCCCAGACAAAATGATGACTCCAAACAACATGACGATTCCAGACAACATGATGACCCCAGACAACATGACGACCCCAAGACAACATTGACAATCTCAGACATGTCGATCCCAGACAACACCATGATGATTCTAGACAACATGAAAATCACAGACAACATGACGTTGCCAGACAACATGGCGATAACAGACAATATATGACGATAACAGACAACATGGCGGTCCCAGACTACATGACGATAACAGATAACATGACGATCACAGACAACATGAAGATCCCAGACAACATGGCAGTTCCAGACAACATGATGGTCCCAGACAATATACTGATAACAGACAACATGACAATCATAGACAACATGGCGATTAAAGACAACATGACAGTCCCAGACAACATGACGGTCCTAGACAACATGACGGTCCCAGACAAAATGGCGATTTCAGTCAATATGACGATCCCAAACATGGTAATCTCAGACAACATGACGGACTCGGATGACATGGTGACCCTAGACAACATGGTGATCCCAGACAACATTGCGATCCCAGGATAACGATCCCAGACAACATGGCGATTTCAGACAACATGGCGATTTCAGACAACATTGGGATTTCAGACATGACAATCCCAGAATATCATCAGATGAAAAATCTTTCACCCTCAAAATTATGAGAATATATTCTACTGTCCCAATTATATGGATAAGAAAGATTCATTATTTGATATATGTAATGATAAAAAAGGATAGCACTTTACACTGCACAAATACTTGAGCTTTCATTCCACGATGAACTTCTTCAGGAGACTGAAGTTGACCTGGTTAAATTTGGTACATTTGTTGTTAGTCAATAGTTCATTAATGGAAAAAATGTTGCTAGTTAGGATTTATCCTAATTAAGTCTGACTGCGACACATTCAGAAGGCACCAAGAACCATTATGTGAATATACTCTGCAAAGAGGTTATTCACCAACAAAAGGAAGAAGATGGTAATGAGAAAATATCTCCTGCTTCTTAATGAGGGTGCCTATGTTAGTGTATACGTGCATGAATAGTATTTCCCTATCAGGGAAACTGCTCCAATGGCTATTGGGATGTCAATATTTCAATATTAGGAATCGTTTTAGAACCAGTGGCTATTGCTTGTTTTCGAGCGATGAATCCAAAAATATGAAACAAAAATCTTAACTAAATTAAATACAGTAATTAGATTTGAATAATATGATAGAGAACTTAATTTACAAAAAACTAAGAGGAAAAAAAATTATTTGTAACTAATGTTCCATAAGGTAATCACAACTAAGAATCTATTGTGAGTATCTAATGAAGTGATGTTAATTAGACTTGAAAGTTAAGGGACCTTATTTAGACTTGAAAGTGAAAGGACCTTAATTAGACTTGAATCTATCAGTCATTGTTGAAAATTGGATATCTTACAAACACCTTTATCATCATTACGTTAACATCTCCAATCCCATTTTTTTCCCCTCAACTAAGTAATAACTGCATTTCCCTAACCTCCTGAATATCAGCTGATCTTTTCGGGTTAGCATGGAACAGTTACTCTAAGAATGTCTATCAAGTAAAAATACATAAAACTGAAAACTTTGATTCAATATAATTGTTTATTTGTTAAAGGCTGGTGATTGTTTAACTATTTCCATGTAGTTTCTTTTGAAAATGTACTATCTTTTGAATCTATTTTTTTGTACAGGTAATATTTGTAATTTATTGAATATATAATACTTGTGTATTGATTTATTTTTATATCAGATTAATAAATCAATATTTTAAAAATTGTTTTAATGTTATTTCCCTGCTATGTCTCATAACATTTCACTCCCCTCCCTCACATTCCCCCCTCCTCTTATGTTACTGTAACATGATTCCCTGTCAGTTTGTCTATTGCTCTCCCTTCCTCAGGATTTAACTGAAACTAGTAAACAACTGGCAAAATTATCTGGTGCTAAAGATTTACTTCCGGAGGACGATGATGAGGCGAAAGATGCACAGGGCAAACGAAGGAAGAGGAAAAACAGGCAGAATGTAACTAATGCTTTTCATGTCATATTTGTTTGCAGTTATTTTTGGTTGTAAAAATAATTATAGCATCTTCTTCTTTGTGTTTTTTTTTTGCTTTTTGTTACCATTCACTCCCGATTCATTTTATCTCTTTCACTAAATTTCTAACCTTTACCTGCTTATTTAAAACCATGTTTAAATGTTTGTTAATTGCCTCAAGTAAATATAATGCCATGTTTAATTTGCTTTGATTACTTGGAACATTAGGTCCTGTGGTAAGTTGTGTGTTAGGTTGAATGTACTGGTTGAAGTGTCATTAGACAAGGCATTGTCTTTCTACACCCAGAAGTATTAGAATATGTTTCTGATATAAGAATGTTCTAATATGTTTTTTTTTTATTTTTTTAAATATACATTTGTTTATTTCAGTATTATAAAAATAAAACCCAAAATGGAGCCTCATCTAGAGAAGGTTTTGCTGCAGCGATTTCCATTCAGATTCTATGCCTCGTGGTCGGTAGTTGGAACACACACTGACCATTCTCAGCTGGCCATGCTTAGATACCCCAGCTTGCACAGTTGATGGGCTGTAAAGTGGTTAATGCCACTCTATATTTCAGTCCTCCGTGCAAGTATTTAAAGGCTTATAAATAAATAAAATAAATAGTGGCTGCATCTCATCAATTACGATAGTAACAGCAGGCCGTAAAACCAGGATACATATAAAGAAAAGCCTGATATGTATTGGAAATTTTAAATATATTGATCTCTGTGCACTAAATGCACTGCCACATACTATGCTGCATTTTGTGCATGCTTGCTTGGGCATCCAGTAGCCCACATAATAAATTAATAATGATTGCTTAAGGTTATGGTATGTATGAATCCATGTAATATCATTGATATCATCATAATCACCTTTATTTTTATTATTATTGCTGTAGCTGTTCCTGTTAATGTTGCTGATTTCACCTTTAATTTTTTTGCTTCAGAACACGATTGATTGGTTCCAAAGGGATAATTTAGACACAATTATTAACATTCAAAATGGGTGTTTATTAAATGTATTTTTAAACACAAAGTTAGTAACAATCCTACAATATGTCATCAAATTTGATATTTCACTTTTGGTTTTTTTGCTTCAGAACACAATTGATTGGTTCCAAAGGGATAGTTAAGACACAATTATTAACATTCAAGATGGGTGTTTATTAAAAGTATTTTTAAACACAAAGTTAGTAGCAATCGTACAATATGTCATTAAGTTTTAGAAGCCATCTGATCTATTCCCATAATGATGTGATCCGGTTAACGGATCGACGTATGTGGCAGAAACTCCAAGCTCTGTTAAGTAGCTTGAGATGATGGGAGAATGCACTATTGGAGCAACACGTTTATTCATTAATGAGGCTAATTATAGCAATGATTATGGTAAAATCATAAGTAATCTGCCTTTGGTATAATAACAAACTACGGTAAGTATATAACATGCAAAATAATGTAAATAAAGAGTTATATATATTTAGTTAAGATTGTAATTGATTAGCTTTTATAAGGAAGATCTTCCTTTTTTAAAAGATGACTATTAAGTGTGACTGACCAACCTTTGTACACTGTGGATGAAATTAACCTGTACAACTGAATGCTCTTAAAATTAATTTCCCTTAGAAGGTAGTCTTAGAGTTTCTTGTCTGTTTTAGTAGACAGTGTAATGAAGCATGTTCCGTGTGCTACAGGTGAAGTATCTGATATTTGTTATTGAGATTATTGAGGGCAGTGGATCTCTTATCCCTCTATGAGCCTTGCATATAATTTATATTTATTAATTTTTTTAAATTCATTTTTTACACCAGTGGCATATGTAGGAGAGGGCACGGAGTATTAAAGCTTTGTTTACATAAAATTGTTACATGCTATTTATGGTTGTGAAATCATGGAGCTTTTCCGATTGTGTCAGGGATAGTTATGCAAGCTTTAATAGTAATCTGCAAATAGAAGCATAAATGACAAGATAGGAGTATATTGCTATATGTAGTTGTTGGTATGTGGTTGTCAGGGGACTTAGTTTCTAATACCAGAAACTTGCACTAGTGCATTAATCTCTTTTGTGCACTAATTTTTCTATAGTGTATAGAAAATGACTGCTAATTGCATGAAAGTGATTAAATGACTATTAATATTAATAGTTATGGGTGGTATCAGAATTATAAACACCAAGACCATAAATAATATATGATAAAATTTTATAACAGGGCTGTAGGTAATTGTCATGCTATGATTATTTTATTAACTCCTCCGTGAATTATTTGAACAATTCGCTTCGCTTAAAAAAGGGTTTTTTGGTAGTAGGTAACTCTGTTTCTAATAACAGCATCATAAATATTGTACTTAAGAATATCCACTAAGCCTCATATTGAGGTGCTTTCCATTCTGAGGATGCCAAGTAATTTTCCGATAAGAGTGAAATAGAAAAGTATATTTTAGGAAATTTTAAATTGATTCTATAATTCTGATTAAGTCGTCATCTGTAAGTTATGCTCAACATTTATCACTTATTTTTCTACTTTCTTATCAATTACTTGAACCCATAAGATTCAAAGAACCTCTAGTCTGTCCTCCCTGAGGATTTATATGGCGCATGGAGGAGAGTGTGGCAAATATTAGCAATGCATGGGTTAGCAGAATTATAGCCCTCTTAATGGCGCTTCCTATGTCAGCCGAGATAAATGACTCAAGAATCAATTTGTGAATCAATAAAAATGTATTATTCAATTATGCACTCCTTATCTGTCTTTTAAGTTGCTTTTCTGATAAATATTTTATAAAATATATTTTTGCTATAATATGATAAACTAAATTATAAATAAGATTAAACTATTATTACAATATTATGTATCACCCTTATATTGTATACATAAATTGACATATAATTAGCAAATTAGCATCAAAATGTATTTTAATTATTTATTTTTTACCTGTTTTTCAAGTTACTTTCCTGATGAATATTTCATAGTATATATGTGCATTATTAAAAACTATCAGTATTCATTCATTGATTTCTTTATTTCAGATACAAATATCCATAACAAATATGTAAATAAAAACTACTGTAGCTATTGTACAAACACAACTTATAAGAAATTCCATATTTTAAATTCATTTTTTTTTACTTGGTTTAACCTGTCATTGCTCTCCTTTTGTTTCAGTTGAAGGACTGAAATGCAAATTACAACTAGAACCTTCTTTTGAAAGAAAAGTTGCAACAGTTGTTACCATGTATAATATGGCCCATGTGCATGTTAAACAGCACAGTATGCTCTCTAAGTAGAGGATAAATTGCCTTTCAGTGTACTTCCCATTTTAACACTTGATGTATCTCCCTGGAGAAAATGAGCCTTCAGATTTCCATGGGTTATCCAATCCCATGGATTATCAAAATTCCCATGGATTATGCAAATCCAATCTACACATCTTTTTTTTTTTTATAGTTTTTTGGAGCAAACCCATAAAAATAAATTTCTATTTAATTGGAATAAAAAGTGCATTTAAATAAATATTTTATGGAGTATGGTAAATGTATACACAAAACTGTAATAGTCATGGTTTATCAAGACATTTTTAAAGGGATTGTCACAGAATGGAAAAAAAAAGAAACATTGAAAGAGAAAGAGGCTGATGGAGAAGAAAGAAAAATAAAATGACTATTATAAATGAAGAAGAAATACAATACTGTAGTCATGATATATCAATACTTGTTTTTAAAGGGATTGTCAGAGAACGGTAGAAAAGCATCAAAAGAGAAAGAGACTGGTGAAGGAGATGAAGATGCAGAAACTGCAGAAGAAATCATTGCTCCAGAGAATGAAGATGAAGAGGAAGATGACAACGTAAATGACAGAGATAGGTACTAAAAACCATTTTATCATTATTAATGTTATTGTTCTTGTCTCTGATATGACTAATAGTAACAGCAATCATTATCATCGTCATTATCAATACTATTACTGTAGTTTGTTGGGAATAAGCCCATACCTACTTTATGCCCAATTTTATGTACCAGCTTTTTCTCAGCCAAAAGTGTATGACTTTTACAAATATTCTCAACAAAAAACATCAAATATTGACTTTGAATTAGGCATGCAGCACCAAAATATTGCCATTTGATTAAAAAGGTATTTCCCAGGTATTTGCCCATCCCCAAAAATTGGCCAAATTTTGTGTTCAAGGAGGATGGGCTTATACCAGAGAAACTACAGTATTAATATTGTTTCTTTAGCTTTTTGTAATATTATCTATTAATATAAAACCATTTTTCTTGGTGTAAGCCAAATTTCCTAATTTTTTTGTATCTGGATAACAGACTGAAATACAAGTATCCAAACGAAAAAAATGAAAAGGAAAATGTTTGAATTATTATTATCATATTTCATCCAAAAAGTATCTTCATACTTTTTTTACTGCTCATCAACCCTGCTATACCTGAACTATTACAACATTATATATGGCAAGAGTTCTCATCTTACATAAATATTCTGTTGCAAAGAATCGTTAGGCCTATTTTAAGGTTGTCCAGCAGTATAACATAGCTATTACATTCTCTCTTCCCAACATGTTCCTCTGAACAAAGCCCTTTCTTTTAAGCAAAGTATCTAGTTCCTAATCTTATGATCACAGTACATAAGAAACCAAGATACACTTAAGGCCAACTCAGACAGCGTTGTACGACGCAGCCCGACGCGATTTGTTGTCTGTCTGTGTGAGTTAAACGCTGACGCGATGGTGTGCGTCATTATCATCGTCATTATCAGTACTATTACTGTAGTTTGTTGGGCATAAGCCCATACCTACTTTATGCCCAATTTTATGTACCAGTTTTTTCTCAGCCAAAAGTGTATGACTTTTACAAATATTCTCAACGAAAAAAAAAAAAAAAGATAGTGGAAGACTCAGGTTTAATGTGTAACCTCTGCAACATGTGGTTTCATAAGGAATGTCAAGAAATTAGCGAGGCCACATATAATTTAATCAATACACATGGTAGCGTAGCTAATGTCCGCTGGTACTGCAAAGGTTGTAACATGGCAGCTAGTACAGTGCTGGGTACACTAGCTAGTATACATACAAAACAAATGCAAATGGAAGCAGATGTTAAAAGAAACAGAGATGATATTGATAGAATAATGAAAGATCATAATATAGACAAGCTTAGTAAAGAAATAGATAAACGGATTGATTCTAGGCTCAAAGAGTATGAGGATAGGGAGAGAAGAAAATATAATGTAGTACTTTATGAGGTAGTTGAGTCTCAACAGTACTGATCCCAATAATAGAAAGAAAGATGATTATAAGAATACTATAGAGATATTTTCAAAGATTGGATTTAAGGCTGAAAACCGTAATATCAAAACTTACTTTAGAATAGGGAAAAGAGAGACTGACAAAAGAAGACCAATTAAGGTTGTCTTTGACTGCGTAAAAGACAGAGATTATCTAATAG
>NW_022704992.1:5142354-5150008 GCF_011630105.1 Anneissia japonica | reverse complement strand
CCTGGAAATGAAACTGCACATTTTGTAGATTTAATAAGTGAGGTTTTTTTTTTTGGTTTCAGCATGTAAGAGATTTTACACGTTTTCGAGAAAATGAGGAGCCTAGTATATTAGATTTAGTCCTATCTAAGAAAGAATCTGATATAGGAAGTATTGAAGTTACTGATCCATTAGGTAAAAGTGATCATGGTGTCCTTAGAATATTTATTAATTTTGATAAGAATACACCTAATGATATAGTTTATACAAGGAACTTCTATAAAGCAAACTATGATCTGTTGAGCAAAAGCGTTCAATTGTCAATATCTTCAATAAATTGTGACAATATGTTGGGAGTGCAGATATGTGAGCAGTTGGAAAAGATAATAGTAACAAATATAAATAAATATATTCCTCTAAGACAAAATAAGAGAATAATGAAAAATCCATGGTGTAATAAGAGGGTGAAGGGAGTTATTAAACAAAAACATAAAAAATGAAACCGCTATCAAAAGAAACGTACTGAAGAGAGTTGGAAAGAATATATAACTGCAAGGAATGAGGCTAGCAAAGTTGTTAAAGAAGCAAAAAAACTATTTGAGAAGAGAATTATTAATGAATTTAAAATTAATCAAAAGAGTTTTTGGAAATATATTAATAGTAAAACAAAATCATATAGTGTGATTTGAAACCTAAAAGATATACAGGGAAATATAATCTCTGGAGATAAGGATAGAGCCAATTTATTTAATAAATCATTCTCATCAGTTTTTATCAGGGAAAATACTATGTCTATAACCTAGTATTGAGTTGAGGTGTAATGGTCAGTTTATCTCAATGGTGCCATTTACAGTTAGTGAAATTAAGGAGTACCTCAGTGCCTTAAATATCTCTAATGCAGCTGGGCCTGATGGTATTCATATTAATAGAGTCTTAAAGGAATTGAGCCCTGTATTAGCAGTTGCGTTTGAAAAACTACTTATCGATGAAATAGTCCCTGAAAGTTGGAGGAATTCTAATATAGTTCCAGTTCCAATAAAGGAAACAGGAGTGATCCACTTAACTATCGTCCAATAAGCCTAACCTCTACCTTGTGTAAAACAATGGAAACATTTATAAAAAATTCAATATCTTCTCATATGGAAGATAACTTCCTCTTTTGCTCTGAACAGCACGGATTTTGAAAAGGCCGTTCTTGCAATACTCAGTTAATGCATGTTATTGACCAGTGGTCGCAATTGTTAGATGAAGGAAACTCGATTGATTGTATATATGGACTTTCAAAAGGCCTTTGATAGTGTCCCCCATGGTAGACTGTTGACAAAGTTAGAATCATATGGAATAAGTGGGCATTTACTTATATGGATAAAGGCATATTTGTCAAACAGAAAACAAAGAGTTAGGTTAGGACAGAGTTTTTCTGACTGGAGTCCAGTTACAAGTGGGGTACCTCAGGGAAGTGTACTTAGTTTATTATTTTTAATCTTCATCAATGACCTTCCTTCCATTGTAAACTCATTTGTTGCGATATTTGCTGATGACACTAAGATGTATAGAGTCGTTAACAATCAAATTGATGCAGAGCATTTCCAGAATGATATTGAGATGATGTATAAATGGTCTGTTGATTGGCAATTACCCTTTAATTTATCTAAATGTAAAATTGTACACATGGGAAGAAACAATACAGGAGTTACATATTACATGGGTATTGGTAGTGATAGAGTAGAACTTGAAAGTGTTTCCAATATAAATGATTTAGGAGTAATAATAGATGTATCCTTAAAATTTCGTAATCAAGTAGCTAATGTTATTAATAGATCAAATAGAAAGATTGGTCTTATAAATCGTTCATTTAGCTACTTAGATACTGAATCCATTAATATAATATAAATAATTAATTAGACCTACTTTAGAATATTGTGCTACTGCATGGTTACCACATAATAAGGAAGATGTTCAAGCTCTTGAAAAGGTTCAAAGAAGATCATTAAAATTAGCTCCCCCTTTACAAAACATGTCTTATGAAGAAAGATTACGAGTAACAAAACTAAATACTTTAGAGTATAAGCGGGCATGCTTATTGCAGCTTTTTAGAATGAAGAAAGGCTTTGACAATATAAATCCAAATGATTATTTTGTTTTTATAAAGGACTCAATAACTAGAGGTCATAAGATTGCAAAACAGCATACTAGGACTATGCACAGAAAAAACTTTTTCTCGTATTATATTATCGAAAAGTGGAATTCACTACCTAGTGAAATAATTAATTCCTCAACATTAAATGAATTTAAATCCAAGCTGGAAAAGTATTTTAAACCTCACTCTGCAAGACTACAAGCACCTTAATCCTCACTCTGCGAAGTATCAAGCCCTCTGTATTAATAGTTATAGTGAAGAAATGGTCAAATATGTGGAAGCTTTAGAAGACTCGAATCATCAAGTAAGAATCAAATATTGATTTGAATTATGCATACAGCGCCAAAATATTTAAAAAATATGAAATATTATTATTTGATTAAAAAGGGATTTCCCAGTATTTGCCCATCCCCAAAAATTGACTAAATTTTGTGTTCAAGGAGGATGGGCTTATACCAGAGGAACTACAGTATTAATATTGTTTCTATAGCTTTTTGTAATATTATCTATTAATATAAAACCATTTTTCTTGGTGTAAACCAAATTTCCTGATTTTTTTGTATCTGGATAACAGACTGAAATACAAGTGTCCAAATGAAAAAAATGAAAAGGAAAATGTTTGAATTATTATTATCATATTTCATCCAAAAAGTATCTTCATACTTTTTTTACTGCTCATCAACCCTGCTATACCTGAACTATTACAACATTATATATGGCAAGAGTTCTCATCTTACCTAAATATTCTGTTACAAAGAATCGTTAGGCCTATTTTAAGGTTGTCCAGCAGTATAACATAGCTATTACATTCTTTCTTCCCAACATGTTCCTCTGAACAAAGCCCTTTTATTTAAGCAAAGTATCTATTTCATAATCTTATGATCACAGTACATAAGAAACTGAGATACACTTAGAAATCTACGGAATGATCCATGATGAATAGTTATCTTCACGGCAGAGTTCCTATAGTCAATTTTAAATAAGTCCTATTACATTTAGTGTGAGAAATTAGCCCTACACAATTACCTTTGAAATCCATACAAGTATTATGAAGTTTATAGTAATATACTTTTTTGTAGCTCAGCAAATGAGACTGGCTGTTCTATGTTTATTGCTTAATGTTTTTTCTGTGTCAAAGTATCAGAAGTAGGCATTTATAGATCATGTTGACAGACTAATTATTGACCAAGTGATTAATCAACTAGTCGTCCATAATTATGTACCTTATTTTTGTGTTGTTGACTGATGGTTTATTGTGAGAATGTATGCGTTGTTCTCACTTTATATGCAATTTTATGCCCGGTAGACCTATATTTTTAATAGGATGATGAATCATGAATTTATTTTTTTTCTATTGATTGAACTTTGTGTTAGTACAAATATGCCACCATATCTTAGATGTAGAATGGAACACAGGGAACCAGATCTACTATAGTAATCATGTTGGATAAATCACTAAGCCCCATGTTTGAAAATAGAGCCCAGTATATTTATAAAGAAAATGGAAGTTTTCCAACTTGAAGCTACAATATTGTATGAATATTGAGTGCTTTCAGTCTTTGTCTCAGAGCATGGTATATCCCAAGGCGGTGGCGGGTCCAGATTTATTTTCTTGGATGTCGCAAATGGCAATCAAGAGGCGGAACCTATAGCCAAAAGAGGAATGTCATGGGAGTTCATATTCCTTGTATTGTGGCATAGCATTTGAAGCTTTGGCATGTTAGCCATTTAAGTCACTTACCTATTATGATTTCACACTTGAATTGGTTGCTGTGAATTGGTTGCTGTGGGGAGGGGAGCGCCCCTTTTCCACCCCTTGATAAGGAGAAAAAAAAATTGTTTGTTTACCTCGACCCACCCACCCCTAACTCACTGAAAAATATAGGGGCGGAAAAACAAAATACTTGAAAAAAGGGGTTTTTTTTAGCTTTTTTCTTTACAAATTAAAAAAAATGTGAATGAATTTATCCTTATTTTTTGCCAGATGCCCTACAACAAATTAGTCTAAAGTTCTCTGATGTAAGATATTGCCATTCTAGGCCTCTGTGGGTTATTTTTATTTCATCTAATTATTTTTAAAAAAATAAATAAATTTAAAAAAAAAACTTTTTCCACAATTTATCATATTTAAAATATGAAGGGCAAACAAACAATATATTTTTTTTTTTGGCCTAATGTCCCTTGCATCTATAGTTTTTAACCATACCCTCAATAAGGCATCAATATTTGACTAAGATCTATGTATGTTGTACATAGAGACCTTGGTATTATGTTATGTATAAAACCCAATACATACATACAATTTTTTAATTAATAAATAAATAAAATTAAACTAATAATTCAGTACTATATTAAAATGATATATTGTCAGGCCTTACTTTATTACACAATTTTGACCATTCAGTTGGAAGTCAAACATTATAGGAAATTGTACATCTACTGTAGACAGAAACAATATCTAATGATACCTGTTTTCCTCTCCTTTAATTTCTTACTTAAACCCAAAATATTATGTTGTGTTCCTTCATCAATTGACATTCCCATCTCGCTGCGTAGGAAATAATGCACTTGGCCAATTTGTTTATAAATGATGCCTTTTTAGAGTCTTAAGTCATCACACATCGATATCATACAAGATCATATTTGAAAAATATCACTCCATTATCGTGTCACTGAACTCCTTTTCTTTTGATAGAATACTTAAGCATGCAATATGATCGGTAAATTGCTTTTTATTTTATACATTAATATTTTAGGTATTATTTGTCCAATGTGTTTTCTCGGATGATGATTGTTTCTTCTGTTAGAAAAGGATTGTAATAATACAATCTGCTGAATTTATTTAATAATGAGCTCTTTGCTGAGTAACCAAGTAGATCATTGCTAATCGTTTGTCTCAAACCTGTCAAAGACAAATTACCGCCCCCTAGTTTAAGCTTAATTTCAGTTTCTAGCCTTCTTTTAAAGACAGTTTCTAGAAAAACAGAGTACTTGAGGCATTTTCCCTGACCATATTTTAAAAGCTTTTTTTGAGTAATTTCATTCTCCTATGCTTCAGTTATAATATTTTGATATTGGTGAATACTTTTTGTTTAAAACTGTAATGTATTTGATTTATAAAAACCAGACAATAGTCTCATTCCCATCAACCAGTCCTCACACTAATCAAAAACATATTCTGCCACACCCCTGCTGGGACTCTCTTCCTATCACCATAACAAATGTCCCAATCAGCATCTTTTTTTTTCCTACAGTATTTCCAAACAGTATTTCAGCCTGCCTTCATTCATATCCTTAAATATACTGTAATGTCAAAAAAGGGAAGAGAGATTAGTCCTGCTTTGATTTGACTGATAATTACTATTAGAGATTTTTACATTTGTTGTACTGTATATTAACTTTATAATTATTTAAAAAATTAAATAATAATACAGTATTATTAACTCTGTTTTGCTCCATATTGTTCTTGTGTATCAATTGTACTTCTCTATATCTGCCAGGCTAATATCCTTTGAAGAAGAGATTCGTGAACTTCAGAAACACATACCTACACAGCAGCTGGGCGAGTTTGAAGATGTGCTGGGCGGGCGTGACAGCAATCCTTCCCAGCGCAGCAACGGTCAAGATGGCTTCCAAAGCCTAGGAAACCAAGATATGTCTACTGAAGATAACGGTGAGATGAGTGCCTATTTGAGTATTTTAGGAGGTCATGAAGAACCATCCCTATTGGATCTAGATTTATCACCTGTTACCATGGATATCCCAAGTGAATTTAATTCAGGTGTGAATAGCAGCAGCCAATTAATAAGTTCAAATTCATTTTTCAAAAATTTTCTTGAGGGCTTCTTTCAAACCACATTACTAATACCTTCCACTGTATATGTTGATCTATAATTTTGATTAGAATTATTAGATCATATTATTTTTGCATATTGATTTGGTGATGGGCTGTCAAGTTTCTAGGCCTTCATTTAAAGAAATCTGAGAGAATCGCTCGCAGATTAATGCAGAAGCCAAAGGCTATAGATGGTTATCTGATCTTGCCGCTACCAATGTACGTGCGTACATACAGTGATTCACTACAAAGTTTCAACATGACCTACATCAACCAACTAACCCACGTCTTTTACACAGACAGCTATTTAACAATAATCTAAACATGTGACAGGTTTATGCCGTTGTACAGGCTTCATTTGTCAATAATGTTTCTTCCTTTAATTCGTCTCTCAATATTTGGAACACTCGCATAAACGTTACACCCATGCATGTTGTTTGTGTCTGAGATCAAATAATTATCAAATGATTCTGTCTATCTATTGTTGATTGAGGAAAAATAGTCCGCAAACTCTAATTGGCACATATCAGAATATAATTATTTATTAACACATTAGGCACAGAAATTACAAATCAGAAAATGGCCAGAGGGGTTCCTAGTGGACACCATGGTCTGAGAGCTCAACACAAGATGCTGGTATCACCTAAACCCCCTGGCCAAACAAGTAACAAAACAGCACAGAGGCAAACACGATACATCAAATTAAAATAGCCTATAAAAAGATTGATAAAAGAGATAAAAAAAATTAACAGACAAAAGTTTCAAAATATGGGCTTACAAGATTTCACTCTGCAAACCGCAACCGTTAAAATACGAATAGAACTAGGAGCAATTAAAAAGCCTACAAAATGTTTCCAATTTGATTATTATTCATCTTAATTTTTTGTTTATTATATATGATTAAATGGTATGTAAAGTAAAGTGCTCTCCTGTGGTCAGTTTGAAAAGTGCGTAGGTAGTGTTGCCACAATCGCTCACTTTTTTAAATGAAGGCCTTACTTCACTTATGGTAATCTTTGCAATATTAAATTAGGTTTATTAGTATTTTCTGTCAAATTATTAAATTTAAAGTTTTTATAAGTTAGTATTTATTGTAGTCTTGAAAAAAATGATAGATTTATACTTGTATTGATCATGTTAAAAATGGAAAAAGATTAGTATTAATATATCCATAATCGCAATCGAGTAGGAAAATATCTGTTTTGTTGAACCATCTACTTTTGCTTCTATGCTTTTCTAACCAACATTTTTCTACAGTAATTAATTATTTTCATTTAAAAAAAAAAATTACTAATGGTACTTCATGCATGTTTGCTGCCATGTGGTATGACAAATTTCTTCTCACTACTAAGTTGGAATATTCCCTAGTTGCGCATATTATACACAAAAAATAAATTATTTCTACATTACAAAAAAAGCATATATATGTTGTGAGTATACTTTGGCCCTCGCCTATCTGCAGCACCCTGTAAAACTAGTATTCTCGTCCTTAGCAGCAAACATGTTTAACCAATTTATTTATATTATTTACTTTAAAATAATATATGTGGCAAAGACAAGCCAAACCAGTCACTCGTCGCAAAAATTGATTTTGAGTTATTAATACAGTGTTAAAGAGTAAAATAATAGCTATAAAATGGTAAAAAAAATCATTCAAATCGGAAGATGTGTATAAGAGACAGCACAGACAGCTATTTAAC
>NW_022704992.1:5134864-5142346 GCF_011630105.1 Anneissia japonica | reverse complement strand
CTTTAAAGTTTATGATTTCAGGCATTTCTCATGCAGAAACTATCTTTAAATCCTTAAAAAGTATTGTTTTAACATTGAAAATGGGGAAAATAACAGCATAGAATGATGTATAGATATATAAAGGTTAGTTTAATGCAATAAAATAGATTTTTAAAAATTTGACATTCCAGCATGTTTTGGCCATTTTCTCGGAAACACGATTTGCGACGAGTGACTGGTTTGGCTTGTCTTTGCCACATATATTGATTATCTTTGCATTATTAACAACTCTGCTTGAATTAATCTAATCTAATTGCTACTATATTTATGCAGGATTTTTAAAATACTTTTCTATATTTTGTCTTATTTCAAACAACTTATTTTTAGTGTAATGCTGTATAGAAATAGATAAATAGGAGGCTAGACACCAATGCAAACATAAATAACATTTTCTACTTACTGTTTCAACAAATATAAATAATTGGTCCAGCGCATTACCATGCTAGCTTGTCCTTATTACTCGCTCACACAGTATACACCAACTAGGCACTGTTATATAGATACTATATAAACCAGATGGGATTAGCTAACCTTACACACTAACATGATACATAGATATGAAAAATAACACACACAAAAAAAAAATAGAATGTTTTTGTAGTATAAAAAGTATGAAGAATTTAATTTGTATGAATGGAATTAACATAAATACTAATAAATATCCTGACAAATTAAAGATAAATCATTGTTGTCAGATAAACAATCAGCATGTCCTAGTTTGTATAAGAACATTTTATTCTGAAATAATCTATTACTCATTTGTTTGGATTTGATTTGATTTTATTGATTTTGATGATTCTTTTAATTTAGTGATTAACTATACTTTCTTGTTAATGATTTTTGGTGGTTGTGGGAGACACTTATTTTAGATTTTTAATTGTGATTTATTACACAAATATTTACTGGATTTAGAGGTATGGTTTAAATTATAGCCAGAGGTGATCTAGAGGCTATAGTATGTCCCCAGATCACCAAAGGCTATAATTTGAACTATGACCCAATTAAAATCCCAGTAAATATTTGTTTTATATACCACTACATAGATTCCAGGCCTATTGACCGACTAGGAGGGCATGGCTGGAACTATTTCCTGCCTTTCAACCAATCAAGTGCCAGAAATCTATGTACTCAGTATATAAAATATGATACACATAAAAAAAAGTGAAAAGTTTTTCCATTATTTTATAATATATTTTTTTGCATTTATACCTATATTTATAATTTTTCCTGTATAGTTGATCTTTTGGTGGATGAGCAAATGATGGAAAGAACAGAGAAGGAAAGAAATGACATGGCATTACTTAATGAAATTCTCAACACGCCGTCAATCCCATTGTATAGTGAGGGTGCTGGTCCATCTGAAAATCTTTCATTCTTTGGTGATTTTGGTTCAATAATGGGTGAAGAGGGAATACCAGAATCGGCTCAGTTTCTGCCGTCAATGCTCCTAGATGTAAATCAAAGTATGGATCAGTTATCATTACAAACAGGTGTGTACATTATGAAAAAGTGAACAATGTTAATATTACATTTAATAAATTCATTAGCTTCCAAGAATTACTTGATTATAACTTTGTTTTTCTTGCTTCAACAAAACACAAAGTTATAAACAAATTTTAATATTAAGTAAACTACTTAAATATCATCAAACTGAACTATCAGTCAAAATATAGGAAAATACCTAAAAAAAAATTTTTTTTAATGAATCAAATAAATTATTAGCTTCCACCAAGAAACAGATTGGGAAAAAAAATAGTTTTCACCGATTAATGGACGTTTCACTACAAAAATCCTTAAATTGGCTGGTAACTTGGGGAACTTCCAAACAGGGAAGATTGTCTAAAACCTCGTCTCTAAGTTTTTTCAACATAATTGAATGTGTTGGGGGTATTGTCCTTGGTTGACATTTGTTCGAAAGTGATGCGACAATTGATCAACTGTAGTTCGCTTATTGGTGAAGGAACTAATGAAGCTTATTGATAAGGGAACTAATGTTAATTTGAATGGAAAACAAACACTTAAAATTGTCTAAAACCTTGAAATGTGTTGGGCTCATCCTAGGTTGACTTTTGTTCGAAAATGATGCGTTGCATATCACCTGTTTCCCTTATTGATAAAGGAACTAATGATGCAATCCTTGTTCTTACTACAAAATTTTCAGTCACCTGGCAAATGTGTGCATAGATTGTTTGTTGATTTAGGATGTATGTTTAGTAGGTATTTACCACGTGTCATGATTACGATATCAAAATATGAATGTGTATCCAAAGCTGATCAACTTTGATGCTTAATTCCCTCATTGGGGAGGTCAAAAGTTGTTAAGTTTCATGCTCTGTCCACTATGACCCAGAACACCACTATTCCATAAGGATTATTTTGATTCTTTTTTTCTTCACTTTACACCCCTAATAATAAAAAAAGAGCTAAAAATAGTCCCTGCAGTGCTGAAACTTTGCTGAGGAAAAAAAAAAATCTATTTCACTGACGAAGGTGTTCAATATCGTAAATACTAATGATGTTAGACAATAGAAGTAAGGAGAAAATATTTTGTAATACTATGAAATACCAGTTTAAACAGACACAATAGATATTATTAAGTATTTTACAATATAAGAGAAGAGCGAATCCTAAAAGAATTTTTGAATATTTGTTTAATATTCTTAAAATATACTGCTATGCGTCTATGAAAATAATGAATTATTTTAACCGACACTTTACACATTACTGTATCCATTTAAATGGTAGTTTAACTTTTTGAGACAACAGCGTGCATGGGTTTACAAGGTTAACTATGTCATTATCATACACAATTAGCAGAAATCATTGTCATGTTTTTGCGTTTTCATTTCCACCTTGAAATGAACCCAGTATGAGGTACAATAATGTTTTCCATCGAGATCAATTAAATCGTATCGTTATTACCAGCGACGGGCATCTTCAAAGGCTGTCATGCTGTTTGGTTCTTCTGCCGATCCATATCGGCGCTGTGATTAGACTGTGACACATCAAATTATCTGGTGCAATTTACTTAAAACTTGGCAATTATTAACACCTTGGATATTATACTTTTCTATTGAACCATCAAGATACAAATGTATAACAACTCAACTCTATTGCTTATCAAATTATTTCTGCTGCTGGCACCTAAACTCTGATACTGTCTGCATTTATTTCACATGCACTCTATGATGACAATAAAGTGATAAATCAATTTATTGAATACAGTATATACTATTGTTATCAGTTGCATTCATGAATATTATGGCACATTTGTGTATAAAATAGTAACAATAATTATAATATTAATAGCAATTATTAATATTCATTTTAGTATTACTATGTTCAAATTAATATTAAAGAGTGGGTATATTTAGAGGTATATATTGTTGGTGATGACCTAAAGAATATGAACTTTAAAATAAGTATTGTAATTGCTAATTTGTATATTTAGGTTAGTAATTAGCTTTCAATGAAAAATAAAACGATTATTTTTAATTATATTTTTCTATTTTAGGCTTGGCTGCAACTTCACAGGCTACCCTCCAACCAACTGAGACAGTCTCTCAGCAGAATGTACAAACACCTGAAACACCAAGCCAAAATTCAGGGCCTAGCAACAAGGTAGATTCCAGCAAGTCTAAAGTCTTTAATAAAGTCAGCAAATCTGATATGTCAGCCTGGTTCGACCTTTTCGCTGATCTAGACCCCTTAGCGAACCCTGATGCAATAGGTAAAGATGGTGATAAGAACCAGGGCATCTAGGTGGAGACCGAATCACCAGGCTGATTATTATTAGTATATCCATTTTGTGTATTATAATGGTTCAGGATGGTCTAGTACATGGGTGTTCAAAACAATTTGAAGTTACGCATATGTCAGAATAACTGCTCAATGATTGGTCGGTTTGCTGATGCACAATTGTCAGGTTTGGTAACATTTATGTCATATTGTGTGTGTGTCCTATTCTAATTACTAATTGTTATTTATTACATAGATGAGTCCACTGGCATTGATTGGTACATTATATTCAAATGTATAGATCTGTGTTTACACCTGATTGTCTCATTGGTAGAGACATAAAAGTAGAAACCAGGTCAGTGGTTCCTCATTCATGTATCATTCCAATGTCCTACACATTATTTTCCAAAATCTTTAATTTATACTGCATAAATTGAAGGGAGAAAGAATCGTGAAGTAAAATTGAAATGTATGTGTATGCCAAGTCTCATGTTGTCCTAGATAAATCAACTCCTATTAACTCTTATACAGTATATGCATTACTTAACGCTGAAGGGGTTTTTCACCTTAATTTCGACTTAAAATTAAATTTGGCTGTTTAAAAGATAAGCTTAAATGGAAAATTTGAATATTGTAATATCGTCATATTATGAATCCACAAATGTTAAAGTTAATTATTTTCATCAAAAATAAGTTTCTGAGTGATGTAAGTGTTTAAACTAAAGATGTTTAAAATCTGAAAAATTTGTTTTCATTCTTCTAACTTTCAGTTTTACTAATACTATTTTTTTATATTTTGTTTCAACTTTCTTATATTACAAAAAATACTGGAGACAAAATTGTATTAAAATGATTTTTTCAAGTGAATAAGAATTTTCATACTAACTGAACACCTTCTTACCTTACTTCTCGTTCAAAAAAAAAACATGAAATAGAATTCAGTGACATCTTGAAGGTCAATAATCACATACTGAAAAAAGATCTTGGTGTTTATGGTGTTTATTATTCTTATGGAATAGTCTTTAAGAAGAACAAGTATGAACTGCTCTAAATTGTAAGACATTCAAAAAGTTTTTTCCTCCCTAAATATCTTTTTTCCTTTTTTTCCTTCAATCAATCATCTTTTTCATTTTAATTTTACGCTCACAAGTCCTTGTAGAAAATCATCCTCTTGGTGAGACAAGCTTCCCATGTTTAAACAAAATTTTAATGATAATCTGTAAATATTGAGAGACTTGAAGAGACACACCCTGTCTTGATGAGCTGGTAAGTCTGAAGAATATAATCCAATCTTAGAATTGCATATTTTATGTATTTAGGAAGGTTATTTTGCTTTCATTTAAAAAATAAAACAAGAAATTATTTTCCACCATTAACAAATTACCTATCAATATTTTGGATAGGCATTTAAAAATGCCTGATAAACCAATTTTTAAGCATTTGTTTTTAAAGATGCTTAAATAAATCAATGAAAATAAATTGTTTTGATCTATTTTTCATTTACAGTTGATAACATAAATGAGCAATTTAATTTATACTTGGGGTTATTTTAATCACATACAGTCCATCAAACAGTAACAAGAATATGCATTTTGTGAGAGAATTGGCTGTACACAGTGCATATCTATAGTTTATTGCAAATATTTTGCGCTTTTTTTTCTAGTATGGTGTTTGCATGTCTCTAAGCAACACATTAATACTCCCTGATCATTCCCCCACCCACACATTTAATTACATACATGTCTGTGTGTCTTTCTTTGTGAGTATGTATATGTATATTTGTAAGCTGCAAAGAGATATAATATTACAACAATTATACACTAGGGGTATTAAATAGACATTAGTTGGATATAGTTCTTTTCAAAGGGAGCTTTATCAATTATGAATTAAAGATTATATGTGGGTTGTTGAAAATATAAAATTGAAAACTTTGTTTTCAAATTGCTTTGTTATTTATTCTGTTAATGGTTAATGTTAATATACTTATAATATTTGTATATAATGAAATAATGAATTGAAAATTGTTTGTTTTTTAATTGAATGTTAAATGGAAATCTTTAAAATCTTAATATATTTATATTGGTATTGGGTTATTTAGTACTACTCAACTTCATGACATCTGTATGTTCATTCTTTGATTTGTGTTGTAATTTTTCAGTAGGTTAAGGAGTTTATTATTGCCCATTTATATTGACCTTTCATTCTGAACTGTAGGAGTTTTCAGTTAATTGTGGGAGTTAATTGCAGATACTTATTTCTGGTATACACATCTTAATTCTGTTAATTTCACCTTAAAAACATTTCGTACTTATCATTAATAATCTAGTAAATTATTTTAAAGGTGAAATAAAGTAGTTTTATTTGATTTAAAGTAGGGCAGATAGTCAAATGAAATATTCAGAAAAAATACTAACTGATATTGATATGAATATTCATTACTTTACTTTTTTTTTTTATTTGCAAAATGAGATTCGCTTTTAAATAGATTAATAATGATGATGAAGGTTGGTGATGCCCATGTTCTTATCATTCAAAATATTGTAAAATAAACGCTGGCCATGTGCTGGCAAACACATTCCTCTTCATATGACCTTTGTTCATATTTAATTATCACTTTCACCTTGCTAATCACTTGCCCTGGGTTGGCTGAAACTGGCCCAATGTTGGCTATCAGTCATCTTCTCTTGGCTATGTTTAACCCCTTGTTAGTAATCACTTGCCCTGTTGGTTATGACTGTCCCCTTGGTAATCACTTGCCCTAGGTTGGCTGAAATTGGCCCAATGCTGGCTATCAGTCAGCTTCTCTTGGCTATGGTTAACTCTTGTTAGTAATCACTTGCCCTATTGGCTATCATTTTCCTTTATGTTGCTGATCACTCATCATCTTTTGGCCATGACTATTTCCTATCTTCCATCATTTGTCCTTTGTTGGTTTCATTCTTAAAATCACCTGCTTATTCTATCACTAGCAATACACTGGCTCTGGATAAACTCACTGTTCACTGGTCCATTGTTGACTATTATTGCTGCCTTATTTGGCTGTGATTGGAAGATGGAAAAAACACAATAGTGCTATAAATACGTAATTGATTAGATATATAGTTACGGACAAGATAACAAAATTATATATTATCTCTTTTTACCTTGAAAAAAATAATTGATTCTAGCTATAGTTAATATTTATGGTAACATTTAGTATTCATTAGCACTTGACTTCCCAACCTTATCTTATTTTTTCAACATTTAAACAATCATGCACAGATGTGCTCTTTGTCCTGCCCATAGGGCTTATATCTAGTCAAGCAGTATTCAATATTCAAAATGGTTTATTAACCATTAGAGTATTCATTACCTTTCCAGGTACCTGTTTACACTTATGCCTTGCCAAAAAACACTCTTGATATTACTAGCATTGTAGTGTATTTGAACTGAAGATTTGAAGCCCAAAACCTAAATCACTACAACATCTGCTTCAGCATTTATGGTCGTATAATTAGAGCCTTTTTATTTTAAAGAAATGTATTTCATTTTAAATTCATTATTCTATGTTAAAGCTTGTGTTGAAATCTTGTTTGTGTGTTTGTTTTTTTATATTTTTTATTTTGTAGGATTCAGTCTTTTCTTACCTTGTATTTCATTAATATCTGACAGTATTCTAATAAAAGTATGAAATTAGATATAAAAACTCATAATATAGTATACAAT
>NW_022704992.1:5128169-5134783 GCF_011630105.1 Anneissia japonica | reverse complement strand
TTTTTCTCTCTTTCTTTTTGTCGTTGACTTTTAAATTTACCTGTTGTCTGCTCCTAAGTCAGTAATCTGAGAGATAATGATATTTACATTTTTAGTGTATCATGTTCAAGCATCTATGCATTAAACATGAACTGGAAAACAAATTAGTAAAATAATAGCAGAGAGAAAAGAAAGCTAAGACTAAACCAAAAATGTGACCTAAAATAACTATGACAGACAGAAATTAAACCATTACCGCCACCAAAACCACTATACCACAAACCCTCGTATTTAAAGTTGAGCACATTATCCTAAGGCCCAGATAAATTAGGAATAAGAGAACAGCTCCTGATTTTCTTATTATTTCATTCAAAATATATTTAATAATTATATACGTCAATATCCTCCTGGCTCTTAAATCAGTACATATACACACATGAAAACCTTCACAAATGTGTCCATTTCATGAGAAGAGATTATACATGAACAATTCATTGTTCAATGATAAGAATTAATATTCCAACTTAATGTGATTTTAAATGGTCATTTGTTACGGTAATTCATCTTAGATGTTAGTAAATCTTTGAATGCATGCAGCCGCTGCCTATTTGACTGAAATACAGTTGTGGTGGTGGTAATGATGATAGTGAAGATCATGAGCTGAATTGAATTGCCTTTATATAATAATATCCTTAATTTTCCAAGATATTATAACATATTATTTTGAAATATTGATAAATTACATTCCATTATATTTATTAACTTTCCTCATTTGCATTCCATAACATAATTAAAGCCTTTAATAATGATCTACACTGTTTCCGATTTTGCTGTTTATTTTGTCTTATATAATATTTGTCATAGTTTCTGTATTGAAATTAAATTTATTTAGTTCTATGTCATCATTTTTAGTGAATTTCTATACCATTGTTTCCATCCTCTAAAATTTGCCAGTTTATTTGCTAGAACAGTGTTAGTAACATTCTGCAACCTGTCTATCGTCCTGGGTAGTTATTAATCATTATTCATACTGTATAATGGATACAGTCAATTTTGCATATGCAGAACATGGCCAGTTATTGTTCCGATGTGTTTACTTGTCACAAATTCAAACTGTTTATGCCAATTTATTCAAAGAACAATTCTGGGAGATGGATATCGTTTTATGAGGCTGCTGATTGAGTTTCAAATTCTGTTATCATCCATCATTAAATCTTCTATGGTTTTCTTAAGACCATGAAAGGGTAATTGTAGATATTGCAACTGGTCAAGCATATTCACCACTTTGTCATCTATAACATAAATTGATACTAGGCAACATGTGTACTGTACAAAATCTAACATGTATGACAACCCTCCCCCTCCCCCATTCCTAACACACACACACACACACTCACAATATTGTTATACAGTATTAGACTTTTCAACTTAACTCAATATTTCCTGTGCATCAAGAAATGTGCCTTAGTCTTTATTCTGTAAGAAATAGTAATGCTGGCATTTTTTTAAAGTTACAAGTTGGTTTTCCTTGCTTGACATTATATAGAGGAGCCTGGTATTGTTTCCTATTGCATGAACTGCAGTTTATTTAGGTTAAGGTGAAATGCAATTATATATTTAAATGTCTGTTAAGAGAGAAGATGATTAATTTGGTTCCATTGAGGATAGATTGAGAGCTTATGAAGACAATATTATCTGCTAATGATGTTCTGTTTCTCAGCTGTGCAAATTACTGGTTTTGGGATTGAGTACAATTATCCCTGTACTACTACTGTTACTGCTACTAATACTGATGTAGATATAGTGCATTTTCAACATTGATTAATATTTTTTCAAGCCAAAAAAAATATTGTTGTTTATTATTATCATCATCATCATGATTATTATTAATATTATTATTGTTATTATTATTATTATTATTATTATTATTAATATTGTATTTATATTATTATTATTATTATTTCCTTTGTTAATATTGGTATGTGCTATATAAGCAGGTGATTCAGTTTTGTTTATACTGAAGTTAAGTATCGTCATATTTAATTGTTTTAATGTCTGTTCCTGTACCATGGATATCGTAGTTGACAGGTACAAATCCATGAGAATTTATTTTTCTTAATTAAATTGAGCATATACTATTACTTTTGAGCTGAACATTCACGTACATACAAGGCAAATATACATAATGAAATTAAATGTGTTCAGCGATGTGAATAATTTTGTGTTTTGTCATTAAGAAAGGGTAGTCAATAAATAGTGCTTTATTGATTGTAGTTTTGAGGGTTTAAAAGTATTATCAGCAATCTTTTATGTTTCTTTTTTTTTCCAAGTTTGCAATATGTTATCATTGCACTTGTATTCCTATCATTCCAGATCGTCATGGAATATGTATAGCACAGTAAAGATACGTAAATAATTATTCAGGCTAGTGTAGGCCTATAATAATGGAACCTATTAAGGGTTATAATATAGGAAGACTTCTTGTGAGACGCGAGTGCAATATTCGTTGATGTAATTGAGTTGTTGAATATCATAGTCATGGGTATCTTCTAAAATGGTGTTATCTTTATTATAATTTGCAGATCTTCCGTGGTTAATAAAATTACCAACCTCATTGTCATAGTATCCGTGTTATCATCATCATAATTTATTATTGTAAATCATCTTTGTTATATTATAATCTTTCCACATCGTCATTATAAGCTGTCATCACAATAATCGTAATAATCACAGCGTAATTATATTATCACTTTTTATTATCATCACCACCATCGCCGTTGGTGTATTTAACATTACCATCATTATTTTCATTAACATCGTCATTAAAATTCTCTCCTAATGAACCTTCCCGCCGCTAAGCCACGCTCTTAGATGTTGTTGCTAAGGTTCCACAAAACGACTGTGTAAAAACATACACAAACACGTGTGTGGGACGCGCATTTTCCTGGCCTTGTTCTGATTGGTCAGAAGTTTGAATGACACTCTGGAAAGGTCCATTATTTCCATTACCATCGTTGTTATGCTTATAAATTCAATTACATAATACTGTATATTACAGTACCGGTATGTTAGAATATCTGGATATAATATTTTAATTGGTAGTGTTTTTGATATGGTTTTCAACTTTCAATTTCCCTAAAACATTTTCTTATATTTCCATTTTAATTGATTTATGGCTGTAACTTCCACTGAAGAACTACCATATTATTTACTTTCTAACGATATGAACCATAGCTCTTAAAGCTTGGCAATGTATGTCATGTATAGTAGGCCTATATTGTTGAAATTCTTTCCCACGCAGTGTCACTTTCTTAAAGTTGGTAATCAATAAATTATTTTATGCAGAACAGTTATGTTTCATCTGTTTCACTGGTACGAATTGTGTCAATAGTTTTCTACTCGTGAATTTTTGCACGTTTCTATGCAGGAATGTTATACGCACGTGTTTCTTGTGTTGTTCATATGTCGATCTCTGTTTTCCACAACACATGTTACTTTGGTGTAATATACACCAAGAATAGTCCTGAAACTTACTTCCAGTAGGGTCATCCTGGTGATGAATTGGACAGTACACCGGAACACAATCCCCTACTCTTTTCCGAAAAGTGTACTGCGTTCTTTAACGTGCATATTGGCCATGGCCATTTTGCACACAGGATCAATGGCTAAAACTTCTCATCTGAAGGACGGTGTACTTTTGAAACTTGCATTTCAGCTGAAACACAAAGAGAGCAGCGATAGGAATTGAACTGCTGACCAAGAAATCAACATGGTTCTGCTGTGCTGTGCCATGCAAGCAGGATGGTTTTGCAGGGCACCTCTGTATGACAGTCTAATGCTCACTGACAACACATGTGCGCAATTCAGAAAAGAAAATTATTGTTAATTGCTAACACTGTATTATTATTTTTTATTTTGCATTTCATCATGTTTGTTCTTGCGTGTTCCTTTATCGTGAAAAACAATAAGGTTAGGCCTACTTGTTTATATGGCGTTGTAAATCTTTATGTTGCTGTCTTATTTTTATGACCTTGTTTATATGTGGTTCTGTATTGATTATTTTGTAATTGTTGTAAAACCGCAAGCCGCGTACATCGTGTGCTGCAATGCGAGTCAATTCAGTAAGATAATTAGACCTATGTATAAAATAAGCATCTCTTGTGTCATCATAAAATTCCAGGACTTAAAACGCCATCATAAGAATCATTACATTATAAACCAGTTATTGAATATCTTGCATCAGTTTCAAACAGGCCACTTTTTTCATCATATCCGTAGGAGGGCAAGTTACTTTCAGTTGAACGGGCAAGGGAAAGAAAATGGAAGAGAAGCGTAGAATTTGCTTTGAAAAATCACAGACACAGGTGTGATAGAATTTATCACCGTTGCTCAAATTTGGCTTATTAAATAATTGTTTAATCTTTATAACTGGACGTTGACAACTTGTCTGATCCTTTTTTTTTAAATTTTTTGTTGTTCAGTGGAGGATAATTTGAGTCAGAGTTATTAGCCTACATGTGGAACATTAATATTAATTTTACACACCACCTGAGTATTGAACTTAGGGTGTTCTTCTTTCTAATTAGTGTCACTATTATCGAATGCTCTAATAAACGTCTTTAAAGAACATATTCTGTGAAGTCTGTAAACCCTGAAGGAAATACATCAAACTTTAATGTGGCAAATTAAAAGCATCAAATAAGGCATAATATATCATCTTTCAATGAGACAACATTCTGTTTTAGGTGATGTATTGTACCATGGAGGTATTATAGTGACTATAATACCTCCATGATTGTACAATATTGTAGTAGGAGTGATTGGCGCAGCGGTTGGCACTTTTCCTACGTTTGTCTCTCTTCACCCATAAGTATAAATGGGAACCCGGTGGTTCACTACTGGGGAGGAAAAAAAGCGGCGTGGAAAGGAACACAATGCCGAGGCTTAGTTCGTTAGGCTAACAGCTCTTTCCTACGGCCCTTTAACTTTGTTGTACAATATTTACCACTAAAATTATGAAGTTGTTAGAAACTAGACTCACTATTTCTGTTCATAAAACAGAACATAGAGCTTTTCCTCATTGTCATAATGAGATGTGATGTTGAAATGAAAAAAAAAAAACCTTTAAAAAATCAGTTAAATTGTATCAAAAAGTCAAAAATAAAGAAGTGATGTTGAAATTAGAAAAAAAAATTAAATCATCACAAAGGTATAAATTAAATATACGTGAAATATAAATTGATACTAAAGAAATTATGAACACTAGCATATTACCCATGCTCTGCACGGTGTTGAATGAGTGGGGAAAGGTGGCAATCATGTACATTGTTGAATGGGGAAGTTGAGGAGGCAATCGTTGTGGATGTTATGGTTACCATATGGCATAATTTTTCTGAAGGATGTCTTTGTAGTTTTGAGTGTCTTTGCTGCACACTATAGTCCTTGTGAGGAATTATTGTGCAATGTGATAAGGGTGGATCCAGAATGTTTCAAAAAGGTGGGGGGGGGGAGGGGGTGCACAACAGTTTCAGAATAATTGAATAAGCGAATAGCCTTTCCAGTGACATCCCTCTCCTCTACTGGATCTTCCCTTGTTGCTTTGGGCTACCCTCTTTTAAGTGAAAGTGTAGCAATATACAGCAGGACCTTTGTAATAATAATAATAAATAATAATAATAATGATTTATATAGCACCAATTTCAACTATACCGAAGTAAAAATCAAAGGCGCTTAACATTTAGATGGTAAAAAGGTGCGTCTTAAGTTTTGTCTTAAAAAATAGCAACTGACGGTGATTGGATAATATGTTTGGGCAATGAGTTCCAAAGGGATGCTGCGGAAAATGAATATGATCTTGAACCAAAGGTTTTGGTGTTAATCCTAGGAACAACTAAAAGATTTTTATCAGAAGAACGGAGACAAGTAGGTGGGGCATACGCATGAATGAGTTCAACAAGGTAAGTGGTTTGTTTGTAAAATAGTGCTTTGAACGTTAATAGCAGGATTTTGTATTTGATACGAGATTCAATACGGAGCCAATGTAAATGATAAATTACCGGTGATATAATGTGAGCGTCTAGAAGTAAGAGTCAGAATACGTGCAGCTGAATTTTGAAGACGTTGAAGGCGATTTATCGCAGTTTTTGGTAACGAGTAGAAAAGGGAGTTGCAATAATCCAGATGGGGTGTGACCAATGCATTTATTAATACGGCAGCTGTGTGTTTTGAAACATATTTTCTGATATTAGCAATATTGCGTAGATGAAAGTTAGTAGTTTTAGTAATGTGACTTATATGGTTATTAAAACAAAGAGATTCATCAAAGAAAACACCAAGGTTTTTAACAGAATGTGAAGGAAATATAGTGCATGAATTAAAGGATCAAGTGAAGAAATATTAATTTTGGGTCGAAGGTGTTTAGTACAGAAAATTATGAATTCAGTTTTAGTATGATTAAGTCATAGCATGTTATGAGAAAGCCAAGATGATATTTTAGTTGGGCATAAGAGAAGTGTTTGTCTTGAATCAAGGTGGATGCATGTAAGGCTTATTCAAAAGAACCCGTAAACATTGTCCCGACGTGTTTACGTAAATTCAAGGTATTGATTGGTGGAGCTGGCTTGACCCTATGTATC
>NW_022704992.1:5121904-5128131 GCF_011630105.1 Anneissia japonica | reverse complement strand
GATGAAAAAAAAAAAAAAAAAAAAATGAAAATAATTGAAAAAGTATTTAAGTAAAAAATTTATGAAAAACAAAAAGAAAATCATACTAAAGAAGGTAAAAAAAAAAATAAACATGAAAACCTACTCGATGTCAATAAGACTCAAACTATGGCTCCAGTGGTAATAACGAGGATGATGTTGACGGTTCTTACCATTAAGCTAAAAAACCCAACCCTGTGGAGGTTAGTGACACATTTTTGATACGTGGTCTTTGCTTGGACAAAGTTTGAAAAAGATCCAAGCATGGAAAGTGACCAAAAGTGCCAGACAGAACAACCATGAGAAAAAAAAAATCAGAACAAAAACAATGGCTTTTTCTGCTAACACAGGAAAAGGCAAACAATCAGAACAAAAATAAAGGAATTTTCTTCTAACATAGGAAAAGCCAAATACTAGGGCATCTGTTGATTGGGGAATAACATTTCTAGATATTTTTTTTTCATTGAAAGCTAACATTGAATTATATTTTTTGTTAAGTTTTTAACTCACATAAAAATTAGACCAATAAACATTATACCTGTATCTTTTACAATTCCACGAATAAATGGGCCATTTATTTCTATTTTATTTTGTTTCTATTAAAAGAGACTATTATACGTCATTAGAGTTGAGAACATCGTCAATTGGTAACGCATTATCATTTATGGGGAAATTGTAAATCGGTTTTATCCACGTCATGCCTTAAGCTCGACCCCTTTGTTGTTCACCCGATTCTGTTCGAATTCTCTGCATGTTTTCGATATTCTGTGAAACTCAATCAATAATTCGTTTTTCTTGGATCGAATAATGAAACTTCCAAATTCAATGAGTATTTATCGTGACTTGTCTGGTTAATGACGTCATTTTTAAAATGCACTCGGATACATTATCCAATTCAGAATCGCCGTGTGGTTATCAATACCCATTGGGTGACAAACCAGGCGTAATATTATATCATGAGTTGTAAAAATTGTTTGATTGTGTATAATAACTCATGGTCAATACAGAATATGCTTTGCCTTATTGACAGTTTGACGCAATTCAGCGTAGGCCTAATGCAGTAATTTGTTTTTGTACAAGCTAGAATGAATATGAGTAGGCCTAAGCGGAACATGGCCAGTCATTACTTTTGTAACGTTTCTGAGCAAATATTTTTGGTATAAATATACAAAATGTGTTTAATAAAATAGAAATATGTCAAACAGGACTGAAAAATAGATACTTCCTCCATTTCAATATGTATTGAATTGTATTTGATGCAGTGGCTATTCTGGACTAGTGATGTTATTTTCACATCTATAAAAAAAAAAAAAAAAACATTAGCAATATAACTCATTAAAAATTGTGAAAAAGAAAATATTTTTGATAGTAGTTTTGTACCCTTTTATTATTCATTTTGGTTAAATTGTTTTGCACATGTAAACCAACAATTTCAGTCTGCGAGCTGCTTGTTTTTGTTTTTTTTTTATACTGTACCTGAATAAATAAAAAGAAAATAAAAACAATGAAACTTACTTATGTTATAAATCTTAAGAATTGCTTGATTTTACGAACAAGAAATTGTGATTAACCAAAGAGTATACAGTAGAACTATACTCTTTGGATTAGCAATGTTAAGCTTAAATCAACTGATGTGGCTACAGTATTTGAAAACTAGTAGTGTTCAACATTTGCCTAATATTAAATTTATTGTAACTATACTTTGAAGATTTTAACTGGTTATGTTATGGGAGAAGGAAGGCCATCGCTTGGTATCTGTTAGAGAAACAAACAAAATAAATAAAACATCTACTGTATATAAATGGGTATTCAAAACCTAAACCTAAGATGTACATAGGATGACTCCTCTGCCAATTTCATAAAATAGAGCAAAGACTTAAATGGATTTATCATTGTGGTCACATATTGTACTTCAGTTATTCAGTTAAAATAAATGTCTTTGTTGCTGTACAAATATCTTTGAAAATGCAGATATACCTTTGAACCTTTTATTTCTAATCTTCCTGGTTTTATATCTGTTGATTAGGGCTAAACTTTCCAATCTTGTCACCAGTCAGAACTGTCGAACATTATGAGGATCGTATAAAAAAAATTTTATTGTGGTGAATTATGTAGATCTAACAGACTACTCTTGATTGTAAGTCATGAAATAGACCAAATATATATTAAGCAGTGCCGATAGAAAAGAACAGTTTTTCGCACTGCGGTGGTGCAGATAGCCTCAGCTGGTTTTTGCATTCTAACAGAATTGTACTTGAAGATGACACACACTCCTTATTCAGTTAAAAATTTATTCGATAAAATCAGAAAGCAATATTTATTAAAACTAGAAGATGACCTTGTACTTCGTAATTACAAATGCACCCTTTTAATGGAGTCGAAAACTTGATAACGTCAGTTGATTTTGAAAGGAGGTACTCTCTGTTACTATAATTGATATTTCTAAAAATACAAGGACTGAATGGGAGAAACGGCCAAATATAAAGAAAATCCAAAATTGTACTGAAATGTTGCTTATATGTTTGCTTGTGTTAATTTAAATAAAGTACGGTAGTATTATGAAGCTAGTTATTATTTTAATAATTGTTTTTGTTGGCATCACACATGATATCACTGATGAAGTGTTTCTCCATATCAGTATTAACACCCAATTCTACCTAGATCTGATAAGTATCAATTTCGGTGACATCACGATTCATGATGCCGTCACCAAACCTGATTAGGCGATTCTGGTCAGATGGTGCTGTCACCAGTATTAAAGTGTATCACCATTTTATCTGTCACCGAAATTGATCACTTAGGTAGAATCAGTTTCGGTGACATCACGATTCATGATGCCGTCACCAAACCTGATTAGGCGATTCTGATCAGATGGTGCTGTCACCAGTATTGAAGTGTATAAGCATTTTATTTGTCACCGAAATTGATCACTTAGGTAAAATCGGCTGGTATTAAATATCATATAAGCCTAAGTTGAAGTTGGAAAAATTAAGAATTTTTGTTTACTAAGAATGATTTATTTTACTATATACCACATGTATATTTTTCTACAGTATAAAGCGTACAACAGATATCTCAGATTTCTTTTTTAACTTCCGTTTTTTTTTTTATTCAATAATACACGTAGCTCATACAAAAGATGATTTCTTTATGAGTCACCACATAGTTTGAAATATAAACTCCATTTTTTCTGGAACGGTCAAGTGGACAACTCTGACCAAAATCTTATCTAGTTAAATACAGAAATCAATAATTCCCACTCATTAAGAATGCACTGGAGGCGGAGTTTCTTGACAACCTAAACATTATTACCTTTATTCAATTTGCTCTAGATGATACATAACATCTACTGTTCCTGTATAATGATAATGCAGATATCTTCCAAAAGCTGTTCTCTTTGAAATTCAATATTATGATCTATCTTCTGCCAAAGATACAATTACCAGTTGCTTCTTAGCTCGATTGTGGATGATAATTAGACAATGTCCGAATTAGATGAATCTTGGTACAAATCTATGGCAGCAAGCAATCACATTCTCGACTTTGCCTAATGTCAATTTACAGCTTTTCCTTTAGCATAGTTTCGCCAGATAGCTTATATATTTAAATGCCATATTTATAGGCGCATCTCTGTGTCTGCTACTGTTACCACATAGGCAGATACGATACACTCTGCAAATCAAGCTTGGATAATTTAGGTTGTGCACAATCGAAATCGAGCAATTATTTTCACGTTTTCTTTATCAATTACCGCGTTGCTTGATAGGGGAGATTCCTTTGGAAGCCTAGGGAAAACGACACTTACTTACTTTCCCTATATCGGTTGGTTTTAGACGCAAAGCTAAAATTTAGCATTTGAAGTATCAAGTAAACTTTATTCCAAATCAATTAAAACATCAAAGGAAATATGAATATCAAGTAACGTGGCAAAATAAAGAACAAAGGTGTTGAAAAGAAATAGAAAGGGGTATTCAAAACTAACAGAGCTTTAACATATGAATCTCCGTACAAAACAGAAGGGCCGACTTAACTAACTCAACTACGGGTAAAACTATACCCCGCCGGACACCATGCAGGTATTACTACAAAAGGTTTCGGGGTTTTTATTTAAATAGGACTTCAATCGTTTATTTTTCTGTTGTGGTTTGGTTGAAAAGGATCGTTTTATTTTTGTTTGAGTGGGTTGTTTAAGATGGATACATTTGGAGTCAACTTATTTTATGTTTTATTTATATATATTTGATCCATAAGGGTGAGCCATCTAGTAGGGGCTGATCATTTGGGACCCTAAACAAAACATGGAAAACAACTTGACGTCAGTGAGAATCGAAATAGGGCGGGCTGCAATAGTGACAGCGAGGGTAGTATGGAGAGTATGAGTGCGCCAATTCAGAAATGTTCCCTTCCCTTGTTTACTGGAGTTGTCACTGATCTTTGTGATAAAAGCATGATCAAAGAGGGAAACATCCCTTTTGATAAAAAATATCAACTGTCTCTAAAACAGAAAAGAATTTCATATAATATTTTTGATCTGTCGTCACGTGTGCTGGAAAATTTTAAACAAAAATCTATAAAAATGTTCACGAGCTCTAACATCTCTATTCAGCGAATCAAAGTAAAACAAATGATTTTAAATACTGAATCAAATGGGCTCTATTGTCTTATGTACGTTAAAATTGCAAATTTAAAGCCTTTTATGGCAACAAGCATTTGTTTTTACAATGTAATGTAATGAATTATGAACGAAGTTCCAATATTTCAGAGTGATTGATTAATTTGTACTACATAAGAAAATCATCCTTCTTAAGAAATTTAAAAGCATAATAAATCATACCTTTCTTTCGATTAGCCTATCTCTCTTTGTAACGGCAGCCACATGAACATTAACAACAAGTTTACAATCAATGATAACTCCAAGATCATACAGAATACAGAAAACAGATCTCTTATTGGTCTTGTGAAAGTAAAATACAGTACAAGAAATTACTTCGTTGTTGGCAATTGAACCATATTATATTATTATTATTATTATTATTATTATTATTATCATTATTATTATTATTATTATTATTATTATTATTATTCTCTCAATAATTCTATCAATGATATTTCAGTTACTTTATCTTTTAAATTTGTCGCATTTTTACTGTTTCTATACCCAATTGATGTATGTAAAATGACATATTATTTTTGAATGTATTTAAATTTTTCTCAATTTGATAATTTCCCAATTTCTACGTTAATGTATATTAATTTTATATCTTAATAAATTACGGTGCCTAATATAACAAGTTTTCGTTTTCGGAATTTTACCTACTTTACTTTTTAAATTATTGAGGTGTATATTTGAGTTTCTTAATTATCTTGTATTTTTCCTGTGTGTCTACTTCTTTCCGTTTTTGCAATAAATATTACTTTGAATTTGATTATCGTATTCAACATCATTGATGAGCGAACAACATTTCAATAGTAAATATTTTATAATATCGCTCAGATTTCATGTACGACGTGAAAGACGGAATTATATATAGGTAAATCATTTATAAACATGCATGAGCAGGCACAATAAAACTTTTCTGAATACCATTACCTGCTGCTGCCACCATACTCCTGAAACCAGTTTAAGAAAGATAAATGAAATTGAATCAATCATGTTTATCAAAGTAAGAAAATGATTTCTAAAACATCAAATATCTTACTGTAATGCATGAATATGTAATGAAAAGAAATTTAGTGTAACCTAAAGTAATGTAATTAATGTATTAGCAAATTACCTATATCATAGCGTATCTCATTATAGTCCCCACAAAACATGTTTCCCGCTTTGCGCTGCACTTAACTACCCCGCGGTGCTTTTAAGGTAAATCAAGCATGGGTTCTGTAAGAAAAAGAATTCTAAAACATCAAGTACATCTTACTGTAGGACATAATTGCAATGCAACGTAATTTAATGCTACTTAATATAACGTAATGAATGTAATGTAATAGAAATGTATTACCTATATCGATCAATAGCTCATCTATTCCCCCACCAAACAGGGTTTCTGCTAATCGCTGCTCTTAACTAAGCCCCCGCTGTGCTTAAGGGCCTACTATTTGCAGAGGTTTCTTGGTGGTGTTTTCAATGTTTTATTTTCTTATACTGTTAATAATATGGAAGCATTTTTGTGCATTATAGCTGCCCAATTTTATTTTGTACAACTAAATGG
>NW_022704992.1:5116021-5121641 GCF_011630105.1 Anneissia japonica | reverse complement strand
TCTTTCCGTTTTTGCAATAAATATTACTTTGAATTTGATTATCGTATTCAACATCATTGATGAGCGAACAACATTTCAATAGTAAATATTTTATAATATCGCTCAGATTTCATGTACGACGTGAAAGACGGAATTATATATAGGTAAATCATTTATAAACATACATGAGCAGGCACAATAAAACTTTTCTGAATACCATTACCTGCTGCTGCCACCATACTCCTGAAACCAGTTTAAGAAAGATAAATGAAATTGAATCAATCATGATTATCAAAGTAAGAAAATGATTTCTAAAACATCAAATATCTTACTGTAATGCATGAATATGTAATGAAAAGTAATTTAGTGTAACCTAAAGTAATGTAATTAATGTATTAGCAAATTACCTATATCATAGCGTATCTCATTATAGTCTCCACCAAACATGTTTCCCGCTTTGCGCTGCACTTAACTACCCCGCGGTGCTTTTAAGGTAAATCAAGCATGGGTTCTGTAAGAAAAATAATTCTAAAACATCAAGTACATCTTACTGTAGGACATAATTGCAATGCAACGTAATTTAATGCTACTTAATATAACGTAATGAATGTAATGTAATAGAAATGTATTACCTATGTCGATCAATAGCTCATCTATTCCCCCACCAAACAGGGTTTCTGCTAATCGCCGCTCTTAACTAAGCCCCCGCTGTGCTTAAGGGCCTACTATTTGCAGAGGTTTCTTGGTGGTTTTTTCAATGTTTTATTTTCTTATACTGTTAATAATATGGAAGCATTTTTGTGCATTATAGCTGCCCAATTTTATTTTGTACAACTAAATGGTTGTTTAGTAGTCTCAGTGATAATACAAATATCAAGGCACGTGGATATTATGTAGAATATGGAATAGTTGAAAAACAAGAACGTTGATGTTTATATTGTGAATCTCCATTTTCACGATTCTCATCGTTGTGAACAAGGCTTGAGAACATTAAGTACCGTACTTCTTGCTATTATTTTGGGTTTATATAGGCAAGCTGAATAATGCACTGAAATAGGTATTGAAACGTAACAGAAGAGGATTCTGACAAAGAAAAAAAATCATCTTCCACCAGGATTAGGACCCGGGACCTTTCGCATAAGGATGACGAACGTCATAACCACATTGGCTCTTGACAGCACTCGAAGCAAGTAATAACATTGAATTGAATTAGTCTTACTGTTCTACTCGTTTATATTTCATAGTTTTTAATGTGCAAATGAAGAATTGATTGCAAATATGTTAAACATATTATTAAGAAGTGTCAAGATAATTATTAAATACCGTCGTATATTTATAGAAAGACCTCACTTTAAAATCAATAAAATGGTCTGTATGATCCTGTAGTTTGCCGCTAGGAGGTCGTTTTGTGGCCCCTGGCCTCAGTACTAATTTTTCATCTTTCAATTGCTTCCGACACCTTTGATACTTAACCAAACGGCCTCTGGTTCAGCCAGGATATAAAAATCCATCTATTATGGATGTAAATGTAGGGGAACGGTACAGGTGTAACGGTTTTCGCTCTTTCAACTGCAGCAGTCGAAAGTATTTACATGAATTATGTTTTAACCTTTTGTTTTTTGCAAGCACTCATCTTATTATTATAAAATGCTGGGTAGATTACCCCTCTCTTACCTAGGTTTATTTCAACTAAGTTTCTTAAGAGTCGCACGATTTCTACGAGTTAAAAACTTGTGATCTTTGGAAAGGACCTATACGAGCTTATTACGTGTTAGCTACGAGTGAGATACGACCTTATGAAGTTGGTTACGAGTTATGTACGAATTATGCCGAGCAGAGCACCGAGATTATTACGAGCGTAAGAAGTTTGTACCGAATTAGATACGAGTTAGGTACGAGCCAACACGGTACGCTCGTACTTATTCGTAATCGTTTCGATGTGCTCGCATCAAACTCGTAGATGAAAAAAACTGCCGACGAGTATCCAGGGTACCGTAGTGTACGAGCTAGGTAAGAGTACCCCGAGTACTCTACGTGCTACCTACGAGTTCTTCGAGTTTACTACGAGTTATCTACCCGTGGCGCTAATTTTGAACTTATTCAAAATTAGCGCCACGAGTTCAGAGCAGCTACGAATAGGTAAACTACTCGCACACTATCACGACCTACACCGCGATCGGTACGCGACCGACACCGTCGTGGCAGAGGCAGAGGTCGTGCATGGTCGCGGAGTTTTCAAAATGTTGGAAAATTTATTGCGGTCGGTACTGGTCGCCAGTTTAATCGTAGTCGCTCTCACACGTGTCATAATCGTTTGGCTAAAGCGGCCATTATTACTTTCCACCAATAAATGTCAACAGGGCAGGTCATACTTCCAGTCGGATACGACCGCAGGTTGGTACGGTCGCAGTGCTAGGTCGCGATAATATAAGAGTTGCTTTAAGAGTTCTCCCCGAATGGTCCTACGAGTTTTTGCCGAGTAGGAACTCGGAAAACTCCTGTAACTCGTCTGCTGAAAAAACCCCAAGTGGGAGAGGGGCAAGGTTGAATGAATGAACGATCCGGTCCACTAGCTTACAGTATTTCTTAGGTGAAAAGGCAATAAACTTTAGTGTCTTCATTTACTCACTCAACCCAAGTACTATCTTTGTAAAGCTACATCTTATAAACGTTACATCAATTCTTAATTTTGATTTATTACGTTTTTTCTTCACTAACATTAGGATTACTCAATGTAAACGCAATAACGTCGAGCAAGTGAGTCGGTGTATAAATCAAAGGCCGACAAATGCTATTGGACCGCAGTGACTTGGCTTATTGCGCCATTAAAGCAATGGAATTTGGCAAAACACTACGTATATAATTGAAACTATTTAGCTCACTTACAAGCACTTCAATGTTTCATAATCATGTTGAAATACGGCCATCTTTATACTACACCGGTTGCCGAATGGGGGATCACTATTTGTAACCCTTATTATGTAATGATAATTTGATTATTATTAATATTATAAGGATAATTATATTCATTATCATCAACAACAGCATCACTATAGTGTTTATTATTAATATTATTATTTATGATTTACTAATATTATTATCATTAATATTAATATTACTTTATCACTATCACTCACATTGTCATTAGTCATTAATTAAAATATCATCATCATCACCATTATATTCTAGTCTCAGCTATTGTTTAGTTTTCCAACAATCAACAGCAAGCTTCATTAATAGTATTTCCCTGTTTAGACTCTATGCAGATATTATTTTCCTGATAACGATTAAAGCATCTCAATTGAAATGATACTTTTTCAACAAAACAACAGTTTTTTTCAGAGCTATACCGCAAGCATTTGTCATTGATTGTCATTGTCATTACCATTATCTTAAAGGTTATACTTACATTTTGACAACCAATAATGTATTGTTATTCATTGCTAATTAATACAGTTTATTTATGTTTTTATGACAGTTTGTATTATACTATGACATTTACTGGAATGAAAAAAAATCAGGATAAATGCTTTGTTTGATTGATATGTTTTGTGTGTCGGTCATTCATAGACAATAGTCAAAATCCATCCATTCTTATGGAAATTACATTTATTTTGTCAAATGTTTAATTATGTTTTGGAAAGCCCTCGCAGTTGACTAGTTTCTAAAGGTAAAAAGTAAGTTTTATTACAGAGGCTCTTGCTGTGTATGGGATGTAAATTATTCGGTTTCTTAACTTAAACTTCGTCCAAAATATTTTGTAATTTTAAGTGGCAAAAGATAATTAAGAATAATATAATTATTTTAGTCTGATTTTAAAATACTTAAAATTACAAACCAATACTCTAAAAGAAGGTTTCTTAAAACAAATCATATGACATTTAAAAATATATCGTTAACAGATCATTTATATCCCCCATTTATTTAACAATTACCGTAAACGATAAAAGTTTCACATTTTCAAACCATTTAGCCTTAGCCAAAAGGTTTAAGTAATTGCTTATAACATTTGATATATTATTACATTGATCTTCATAAATGTCATAACTTTGGATGTAAATTGAGGTAGCAAAAATGTGCTCTGAAATAATTTAAGAGCATATAGGCCTATTTTACAAAATTTATTTTTTAGTTATTATAATAATTTGATTTGTAAATTTTAATGCCATGTCGTCAACCTATGCAACTGCCATTATCATTATTTTTACTGTAAAATAATAATTATCATAATAAATCATTTAGGACAGGACAAAAATTATGAATTACTTTTTTTAACCTGTTTCATTGCAGAACGATAAATATTTTCACATGTAGGCCTACACAGAAAAATGAATTGAAAAAAGCTTGCATTTTATAAATAAATATAAACAAATATAAAATAAATTTGTTGAAATTAAAGCTCAGTATTCTTTTTCCACCATAACCGGTACATGACCGGAGACATGATACTAATTTCAACCTAATTTCGCGTATCTACATGCGTCATATGTAACCCATGGAATATTGTGTTGAGGCACAGAAGCGTGACTCAGTGTATCGGGACTATCGGTGATAATGTAGTGAGGTTTTATTTCAAACTGGAATAATAATTCTTCATCAAGACTGTAGTAAATTGTTATATTATTCAATTAATTTTACAGAATACCATCATCTTCACACTTTACATAGATAAATTGAATATGTTTATATAAAATTTTGTTTATAGCCATTTATTATTTATTCATTCAGGGAGGTTTTATTTCAAACTAGAATAATACTTCTTCATCAACACTGTAGTAAATTGTTATATTATTCAAATAATTTTACAGAATACCATCATCTTTACACTTTACACGGATAAATTGAATGTGTTTATATAAAATTTTGTTTTAATGTTCATTTTATTATAGTTATTAAGACACATTTGCTTATGCCAAACCGACTGTACCATTCTCTTCATTTTAAATATATCGCAACATTGAGCATTAAAGTTTTAATTGCACCGCGTATCTATGTGGATCATAAATTATTGTAAAATTAATTATTTGAGCATCAGATCATTAGGTCTGTGGATACTTACGACAGTGCCCCACCCCTGTAATGAATTTTATAAATATGATATTGAATACTACCTTTCCTTTCACCTTTTTTCTTGTTTTTAAATCTTGGTTTTCCTTGGTATTTGTATGTTTTGTGTAATTCACACGCAATTTGACCACAAAGCCACGAGAGGTGATTATTTTATGTGTTTTTTCTGAATAAAAATCTATATAGGCCTATTTCAAATGGTGGAAATGTGTAGCTAATGTTTTAGGTATTTAGGAATTTGGAGATACATGTTTATAGCGGTGTAACACGTCGACTCTCGGAGGCGGTGGTCATCAAGGAGGCTACTTTGAAAGTACCCCCTAGCGCTCAACCTGTTCTTCAAACTTACCGATCCAAACTTTACATTGCGGTCGTCTCGTATAAACAGACATTGTAATTCCCTGTTTTATTTTTTAGAACAACTCACTGTAATCTGATTTGTCCTAGTGGGGCCCTTGACAATCGTGAATACCAATTCTCGACTCAAAAGTGTTCCATGACCGAAAATACCCCTAATACTGTCTCTTATACACATCTAGATGTGTATAAGAGACAGGCATATAGGCCTATTTTA
>NW_022704992.1:5101074-5116014 GCF_011630105.1 Anneissia japonica | reverse complement strand
GTATATATATATATTTCTGTACTATATTACGTTCTAGTATATTAGTCTATTTTTTCAAACAAACGTCAACTCTAGAAATTGCTCAGGTAGAGTTTGTAATGAGCAAACACCCAAATGACCATTTTGCACATGAAACGGTGCACGCTAATTGGACGATGCAGGCAATTCAACGACGCGCACACTGACGATGTGGTATAAACGATGTACGCAAATATGAATAGAATTTTAGTATAACATTATATATTAAAAACATTATTGGCATTGAATAATATATGTAATGTAGTCATTTTAGCCGTGTTCGTGGGAAAATCTTTAAAAAAAACGACCCCTATGCAATCAATTGAGATAATGAATTACTCACTTAAAATAATCAAACGTAGGACTATCAACTTCCAATAAAAAGGCTCCTTTTGTTCAAATTTCACTTCTTGGCACTGTGGCTTTATGACACGTAATTTTTTTCCAAATACATTCAAAATAAGGATATTTTGGTTTAACTTTCTACAGTTCGTAGGCCAATACTTCTCAAATTAAGAGCTCAATATAAAGTTCTAGATGAAGTTTTTAACCGTACTTCCACTTACTACCTAATGGACGATCTGTCCAGAATTTATAGTCTATTTGTTCAGTTATACTGTTATCATACTGTTCTCATCTTACAGTACAAAGACAAATAACATACGATACAGTGTATAAAAAGAAGTAATATATATATGTATAATATATAAATCATGATATAACAGAAACAAACTAACTCATGGTAATGATATATATATATTATATATACATACATACATACATATATATATATATGTATATATATATATGTATGTATTAGTATATTTATAATATATTTGTATTGTACTGTTGTATAAATTATAGAACAATATACAATATAGAAATAAACTCTGATATGTATTTACATCGGACAGGTTGATATAATTAAATAGTTAAATGACCATTTATAATTGATTGGTTTCATTAATCGATATCTATCATTACTATTCGGTGTGAATATTCACTACTCAATTGTGTGAATTATTGGTAAAAGAGGAGTTAATTTAATGTCAATGTCAATAATTTGGTTTATAGAAGATTAGTACAAGCTCCATTTGCCATCTTTAATGCATTATTTGTGAATTGTACAGAAACTATTAAACAAATAATTATACGCAAAATTAGTATTTATTGCTATTTTAAAGATGACACATAACAATTAGCATTTAAGTAAAGTTTTAGTGTCTGCAGAAATTTTAGTTAAAAGTTTACGAGTCGGAGAATGGAATAGTCTGACAAACACAAACACTGATGACAGACGATTTCCTAAAGGCGAAATCCAATAATCATTCATCTTCGAGTGGACTCGACTACACCAAGGGGTTGCTTATAAGTATTTGTTTTTAATTAGCGTCCATTTATGGAGTTGCTCTCAGTGACATTGCAAATAGAAATTGAAATTAAATTGTTTCGTGTTCATCACATCACGACTGTGGTCAGTGATAATTTCATTACTGAGAATATTTTTAGGAGAGAATATGATAAATTTCTTCTTTTCTTTACCCCAAACAATTATAGCATAATTGAATAAATACATGATTGTATACACTAACGTGTTTTATAGCACATCACCTCCCGTAATATGAAGATTGATGAATTCCTATGACAGTAAAAACATTTGTGCATTTACGTTAAACCGTGGCAAATTGGAAACGGTTCTCGAGTTTCAAATGATAAAGGCTTAAAAAATGTCGATCTGTTTTAAGTCTAGTATACGCCGCTTTTAATTTCTAGTAAATTGTATATATTTTACCTATGTAAAAATTAGACCAAATGAATTACTATGAATGTGTGTGTGTTTATATAGGCCTAGAGGTGTTATAGGCCTACAACTGATTCACCCATGACTGGCCCTGCACTTGTCTTGCATAAATAATAAAACATACTGTATATGTAACTCGAATGCTTTTTTCGAGGTTAGGGTTGCGTCGCGCTCTCACTATTAATTATGAACATGCAATGTAAACAAGTTCTAGCGGCTAAAAATTACGTACGATCTACTCTAGGGTGTAACTTGAGCATTAAGGCCTAGATAATAATAGATAATATGATACAATTCGACAAACACCTTCATTATTAATAAAAACAAATCACAATTTGTGAATATTTAAACGATAAGAAAACTGATATTGTAATTTGTTTCATATCGATACGGCGTTTTGAATAACACATAAACGAAACGATATCAAATTTCATTTGACATGAGAGAACCGTCTCTAAAAATTGCTGTGTACGTGTTCGATTTCGATGATGAATTTCGAAATTACAACTCTTGATCTGAAGTTGTAATGCCAAAGATTGTAAATCACGGTATTTGCATGCAAATTAATTTACGTCGAAAGAGATTACTGATGCAAGTATTAGATATCGACGAGAATTTAACACGATGTCCTGGAAGGCGTTGTAAAAATTGTAACTATTGGCTGTTTTATTCAACCTTTTCACAGTAGCACCAATATACAACCTTAATTATTGACTTAAATTTAGCTCGACGGCCAAATCGTGTAATTTTCTCCACAGAGACTTTTCTCCAAAGTTTTCTGCAAAGATGTTTCATGCTTAATAATTAAACAATGTTATGAGCTTCAACAATGGGACATAGGCCTATCTTCTAAATAATATCAGAAATTTCCTCATGTCGTTTTTTTATAAGGTGCACGCAATTTGTTTGATTACAATTTTGAGCATGCGTAATTGCACGCAAATATTGAATAAAATTGTGATTGAGTTCTTAAGGATTTCATCTCATTTTCTTAACATATTATTTTTTATTCTACATATTTTAGTTTTTCTTAACATTTGAAAGTTAAATTAAATCATATTGCAAATTATCAACCATCGCACTTTTTTGGGCATTTACTGCCGGCCGGTAGCCCTATAGAATAAGTTCTGATATGTATATTTTGCTATTGTAATTAATCAGATTTGAAATTGAGGAGAACTAGAATTTATAATTGTTGACATTGTTGGTGACATCAAATAACGTCGGGGCAACGTGGAAATTGAAATTTGTTAAAATTGATACGATAGCGCCAGAGAGTATAATGTGCTGGTCGGTCCGTTATGAATTGCTGGTGAAATGAACAGTGCTGTGTGTGGTGCCTGACTTGTTTTTTCAGCATCTTTATCACTGCTTGTATTGGATATGTATGCTTAGTCAGTTTTATAATAAACGATATTATTATTATTATTATTATTATTATTATTATTATTATTATTATTATTATTATTATTATTATTAATTAATTAATTAATTAATTATAGTAACAGTACCAATAACAATAATAATACTATTATAGTATTATATTTTATTAAATTATATTATTATTATTATTGTTATTATTATTATTACTAATAATAATAATAATAATAATACACATTTTTAAAGCGCCTATTAAAGCAAACAAAACTGGCTTGTCACCGGCGCTGGAGGATGTTAGAAAGAAGTTGAACTATTTGAAGAGGAATGATTTAAGAGTAGATTTGAATAATTGTGGATCAGAAATGATACGTAATTGAGGAGGCAGAGAGTTCCAGAGTTTAGGTTCAGAGAAAGAAAAAGAGCGTTCACCGGTACGAATATGCTTGACTCGTGGAGTAACAAGTTTGAGGGATTGAGAAGAACGAGTAAAACGGGAAGAAACCTGTTTGTCTATAAGCGAACAGAGATAAAGTGGGACACGACCATGGATAGATTTTTGGGTGAGAAGAAGAACTTTAAAAATGATTCGCTTATCAACTGGAAGCCAGTGAAGAATGTTTAAAATTGGCGTGATGTGGGTGAACCTTTTAGACAATGTTAATAATAATACCGGTATTGTATTTAATCGAACTAGGCGCTTTGATGGTAATAAACTATCCCCACTGGATACCATCCGGGTATATCTGAGCCTGGTTTCGGGGCCAGTATATAAAAGGATTGTTCGACGTAACTAATGTTGATCGGGTGCAGTGGCGTAGCTAGAGGTTTTGGCGCTCGGGGGCAAGAGTAGCCCCCGAACATTTTTGACAATTTATGAGTTTCAAAGGCTTGTTTAATCGATTTTAGAGTCTACATGTACAAAAAATACATATCATTTTTTTTCTCCCCGACGAATTATGATTTTTCTCCCCGACCCGGGGGGGGGGGGAGTAATCCCGGAATGGAGCCTTTCCTCTCCCCCGTCGCGTCACCCCTGTTTCTTACACTGCATTACGATGTTCGGAACTCTGTATACAACTTTACCATTATCCTACTGAAATGAATTGTGCGTGCTTTTGCATCTGCAAATAAGTTAATAACATGATCAAAGTTAGCAATGTTGTCTGGTTCATTGCACATAAGGAGTGCCAAAGTAGGTCTTACTTGTCCCATCGTGGCTCTGAGATATGGTAGGATGAGCTTTAGTCATGTAGTCATTACAGAATTTAAAAAAAAAGAGAAAAGGGTCGAAATACTGAAACGAATCACAATATATAAATTTGCCAATAAAAACAACTACATTCAGATTCAGAAAATATTCATGCCTGACGACACACATCAATTTCGTCATGATTCTCTAAAAAGTGGTTATTATTTTTAACTCATTATCTCATTTTCCCCCATTTCCCCCCCCCCCCCCCCCCGCAACAACAACAAAAACCTGGCGTCCGGGGCACGTGCCCTCCCTTGACCCTCTAGCTACGCCACTGGTTGGGTGGACGATAAAAAAAAAGTCACACAGAATTCAACTTTAGGCCTGCAACGAACACTTCAAAGTGACTGCGCGGACACTCACTTTATATAGTCAACGACCACGTAATTGCAGTGCTTACTACTTACTATAAATCACAAACCGAATAAAACACTGGATACATAATGCATAAAAGTGTTAAATATAGACCCGATATTATTGTTGACTATCTCACAAGAAAGCAACTTTTAAAACCTAATTCATCACATTCATGAGCAGCGAAGCTTTTCCTGGTTTTACATAATTGAAGATTTTAACGAACGATTGTTTTTGATATTTCCATTTTTGCTGTAAAATGTGGTTGGATTGAATATAAATATTAATTGTTTCAAGCATTTTATACAGTATCTATACTGATTTCAGAAATAAAGAGATTCACAGTCGTTATTTTTATTTGATTTAACGAGAAAGTGATGTCGGTTTCACAAAGCAATTTTAGCATTATCTGCACTTGCACAACTTCAGATAGCCCTATGTAGGTCATAATAATTTTGTCACTGTCATGTTCTATATATTTTGTTTATGATGGTGCCGATAGCCTACTGTTTTTATATTTCTTTAGTTAGTTATTATAGCTGAAGGTACCCAAACGTAGTGCCTTCTATAACAACACGACTACCCACTTTTTTGAAATGTTAGATAATAATTCTCATTTAAATATGATTTTCACCGAAATGATAAGTCAATTAGGTAAATTAATCTTTATCCTTAATCTCTTATGGCTGTGCGAATTAATGAATGGAATTTCGTTAATGAAGGAACTTACGCATCAGCAAAGCAGATTCAATATTCGTCATTCATTTTTCAAATAATACATTTCTACTGACCGGACGCATCAACATCGTCTTGGGATGTCGTTAGCAACTTGATAATTAGGACCCTAAGCGAAAACAGAGGATTATAACGATGACGTGATAATATTTGCAATAGTAATTTGATAATATTGAAGATGAAAAATATGTGATAATTACGAGGATAACGAGGATATTATGATATGTTGTGCGCTAGTTATCAATGTCTACAAACTTTAAAGTCAATATTTTCATTGGTTCATGCCTCTTGTCATGATGAATTGTTTTTTTTTATTTAAACATTTTCTTGAGTAACCCTAGGCATTAATGTTTGGTGTTCGTTGTTCTTGTTTTTATACATAATAAATGTGTATATTGATTTTAATTCCTGAATAAAATGAAACAATAATAGTGATAAATGTATTATATTATTATTATTGATTATGTGATATATATGATACATTTAAGCAATTTATTTAGATATACACTTAGGATACTGTCACGGGACCAGGTGTTCCCTCATGGTTGTACATAAAATAATCAAAATTGAACCCCTCCTTACCAAATTAACTTATCATATTCGGAGAACTCATATTTGCATATTTTAGCTGTAATTTCAAATCACTTAAGTCAGAAATCTTGAGAGTGAGTAGATCGTGTTAGGGAAAACATTATGGTAGGTTACTGTAATCTGTAACTGTTTGATCAAACTTCCAAAGACCTTTTTAGAAATCAATATATTTATTGTAGGATTAATGGTTGTATATTAGCAGGATATGTGGAGGATGAATGAACACTGCCAAACGTAATGAATACAAGACGCCATCGCGCCACTGTAACGGCATTGCGTACATATCACTGACTAAATCCAGGGTCTCCGGACCTTTAAGGGCACATGGATATTAATTGGCGTTTCTTTGGCCAGGACCATGGGCCCGAAATACGCCCTTTGACCGTTGCACTTTACCACTCTAACAAGAATAACAATGATGATGATGATGATAGGCTTTATGTTAAATTGATGATGATGATGATGATAATAATAATAATAATAATAATAATAACAATAAAATAATAATAATAATAATAAATGTAATAATATTATTAAATATGATAATGATGATTATGATGGTTATGATTATGGTGATTATGATGAATATGAATTCTAAGAGATTTTTAATTGTCTACATATACTGACCACCAGTACGTAAAACGACTTCATTCATGATTGATGGCATTTCTACGGAATGGAGTAAACATGACCTTTCAATACACACTACAACCGTTCAGACTGCCTTGATTACATCTTTCGACTTTAAGGCTTAAGTTTAGAATGCGAAATGGCAATCTGATATTTAACGATTTACAACTGAAATTCAACACCGTTTCCCAAAAATACTACTCAAGAAGAAATAGCTTACAATTCTCATAAATAGATTTTATAATAAAGCATCGAGGGTCTCATTAATTTGGTTCTGTTTCATGGGTCTTCCTCATTATTAAAAAAAGTAATAGCAACAAATATAGTTAACAACACTAATTCCTTATTATATATTGAATATATATGGACTTGTGCTGTCCAACTACCCATGCGCGTAGTCGGATTTGAATTCCCAATAGACCTAAATAGCCCAGGTTGGGGCAAGCCTTTTTTAACACTCGCAGATTCCTCTTCTTATAACGTTCAAAATCATATTTATAGCATTACCACAAGACAGTTTGAGTATGATAGAACCAATTAAAAGCTATATTTACAACATTACATTTGGTTTTTATGAATTTTTAAAACTACACTTTTCAAGAATGCCAAACAAATAAATCGTATGCAGACGTTAATAATACCAGACACTGGATTATTCGGATCGGTTAATGATTTCTAAATAGTGTCAACGATGTTTTAGTAGTTATGGTGTTACAGGCAGTAACTTACAATAAGAGTGTTAACAAGAACTGTTGAATCCCTATTTAAAAAAAAAAAAAAAAAGAAGATTAATTTTATTTTCACTTATTTTGGTTATCTTGTTTATTTTTGTAAAATGCACTTCTTGTTTCCTGTGTTTTTTTTTTCAATTGGTGTGTGTATTCTTATGCGTTTTTGTCATGATACGGATCCATAGTCTTTAAAGCATGCAAACGCCAATGCCATAAACAGTGCTTTAGTCCTACATCATATAAGTTAGGCTTATACCATCAAGGTAATAATACATCTGGTTACACTGGGGAGGTATTAACGCACGTATACGCTCTAATGATCAGTGTACGACCACATTGAGCTTACGTGCTAATGGCATGGATGGATATCTTCAGAGATTGTATACATACACCCTGACTGCCCAATGGGAACGACACGATGTATCTCAAAAGAGACTTTCATGTTACCAATCAATCATTCAATCCATCAATCAATCAAATAATATTTGTAGAGAAAATAGGCCTACTAGAAATTATGGTAATTAATGAAGTATTTTGGGGCTTTTCATTTTTTTACGATTGACTGTTGTTGCAGTACAGCATATACTGTTGGAACTTAATATGGACTTTCTTCAATACTACATTATGCGTATATCACACATATTAAAAATGTCAACTTTATTATAAAAAAATCTTGAAAATAAATTCAGGTAGGGACCTTTTAAGCTATCTGACAAAATCTAAACAACAGTGAGTATAAGATATTTCAAATAAGTTATAGGCCTAACGCAGTTTTATCGATTTAATAAGATATATAAAAACTTTACTCGCGTGCAAGATCTCATAGTATTCATTACAAACATTACGTAAACCCGTGCGTGCTGTTTTGGTCTATATTTGGCGATAATTGTGTTTTATGAGAAATAAATTGAACATTGTTAGGAGAGCAAAATGAATATGAAAAGATGCAAAAAAGTTCAATGCTCTTTTATTACTATTGATTAAACAATGTACATGACTTTGCGAAATAATCTCTTTCATAGTAAAATGAACTGATCACGTGAAGTGATATCTATTTTATTACTAATCAGACTTATCAAAAACTAAAAACTGTCATCTTGCTTTTTACAAAATTAAAAATAATAATGGTTTCGATAATATATTATGAGCCTACAGTGCCTTCTGAAATTTCAAACTTTACATTTTCTTATTTTTGTCAGGGAACAATTCAAAATGCAAAAGGGTCCGGACAGAGACGTCATCCATCGGAAAAAATTAAATGAAATCACAAGGAAATACACGAAATTAATGTAAAAACATACCGTACTAGTATAGTTGTATAAAAATGGAGACAGTACTCACAGTGCTTTCTATGTAACATTTGCGATAATATTCCTAAGATTTCCCTATATTGCTACTGTTCCATGGGGAATTTATTAATTAATCTTCATCTTAAAATAATGCATTTATTTCAGATTATTGATAATGATATAATAATGATAGATCCAACATTCAGTTATCGAATAGCTTTTATATAGAAAAGCAATTGGAGATGATAGACCACAATGAGGACAGGCCTACACTTGTATTAATAATTGCTTTCAGTCGTAAGAACTCATTAATAAGTAATTTGGCAAAGCTAATAGGAAATATCTTTAATGGTAGTGTATATTACCTTGTAAAGTCAGGCTCCGGAGGAAAAAAATTTTTTGATATGTTGTAGAACTGATTTTTCTAAGACAGAAAAAAGTTGTTTGACGAAAAACTGGGGAACGGTGAATGAGATACAGATTTTTTAATATTTAAAAACTGGGGGGGAAAAGGGGCGTAACTGCCCATTTTCACACCTTATTCCCCCAGTTTTTAAATATTCAAAAATCTGTATCTCATTCACCGTTCCCTAGTTTTTCGTCAAACATCTTTTTTCTGTCTTAGAAAAATCAGTTTTACAACATATCAAAAATTTTTTTTCCTCCGGAGCCTGACTTTAACAACAACAGGGACAGTTCGGTATCCTTTTCAAACCATTTAGAGATGAACAACGGTAAATACTAGTTACGAATCTGGGGATTTTCCTTTGTTATGTTCAAGCACAATTTGCATATAGGTGGTCGACTCGCGACCTTCGATGGAAGCATCTAGACATCTTTAATGTTGAAAAATGTCGATGAACGACAACGCACTCATTGTGGAGCTAAAGTACATCTAATGAACCTGCCTTTAAAGTTCATGATGAACAAATACCTCGGGTGTCTGGCGCACGCGCGTTGGTTTACAAGCGTTCCGGATCCTATTAGTCTTGTTGCTAAAATATCAAATGCAAAATATACAGTAGTACAATATCATTCATGAATACCAAAATAATGACAATAACAAACAAAAAAAAAAACACTTAATAATAAACAAAGGACAATAAACAAAAGTTCAATTCAATTGTTTTTTCTTTGGAAACCGGCATTAAAATTCGCTGTGCATTTCGCTTCTTCTTGAGCAAGGCACTTTTTCTACATTGCTTCCACTCTACCTAATGTATCAATGGGTATCAGTAAATTTCTGGGAGTAACCTGCGGTGGACTAGCGTATCACCCAGGCGGACCATCACTCTTTTCCGAATAGTGTACTGCGTTCTTTAACATGCACACAACGTCAACGGATCATAGTGGTGGCGCCAGCGGGGAGGGGGATTTTCCCCATCGGACAGGCCTGGACCCCGTCCTCTGATGCCACAACGAGGTCGTCGGATCAATAATAATAATAATAATAATAATAATAATAATAATAATAATAATAGTTAAAAAACAGTTCCCCGTGAGGCTCGAACTCGCTACCTTCAGATTATGAGACTGACGCGCTGCCGACTGCGCCAAGAAGGCAATGCAAAACTGGTTTTCTAGGTTTCCCATGCTTATTCGCTACTATATTTAGCGCTATAAAATCATTACTGTATGGCTACTGTACTACTGTAAGAAAATAATTTAAGACATTTGTTAACAGCTGAAGTTTATTCGTGTAAATCCTATGATAATTTCGATGGAAAAGAAGGTTTACTTATTTAGGCCTGCCATTCCATTAGGCCTACTTTTTCATTAATAATATTGCAGATACATATTTTATTTTTCGAAGGGGAAGTCATCTACATAAACCTGAACCTCAGGCTTCTACAAGTGTGTTTACACATTTTTTTTGGGATAAAATGTGATAAAATCATCCATGGCTTACTAAAGATCAGACTTCCATGTGTGATGACCGTACATTGCTTTGCGGCCGCGATAACACAGGTTCAAACACGGCATTGATAAACAACGGCAACAGTCTTTTTTTTTATTAATTAATATTTTATAAATGAATCGATTAATCTGATTTTATAATCTACAGATTTGTTAATTTATTTTGTTTTCCTTGTCCATTATTATCATTATTATTGGAAGGTATCCATGGTTTACCAAAGGTAAGAGTTCCTTGTGTTTTGTCCAGTTTACATCAGGACGCGCGCCGTGACCGTATAGTGGTTAGTCCATTGCGTTGTGGCCTCAATAATCCTGGTTCGAATCCTGGTCAAGGCATTGATAAAACAATGTCACGGCCATGGTCCGTTGTTATTTATTAACTTTGTCCTAATGAGTTCGGCAATACAATACTTAATCAGTTTTTCGGCTATTTAGAGAGTTTCTATTTTTTGTTTTGTTGCTTTTGTTTGTTAGTTTGTTTTATTTGTTTGGTTTACCATAATAATGCTAAATTGTATCTTGTATCATTATTCTTGATTTTTGTATTCATTCTTTCATTAATTCAGTAAGAAACAAATTATATAAATCAATACAGTGCATTTATTCATTTCTTTTCATTATTTTATATAGGCCTATAACATATTCATTCAAAATTTATTTTAAAAATCGAACGCAACGATACAATGATTTTATCCGTTTGATATTGTCAATGATTATTTTTAGGACGACAATTAGGCTTACATGTCACATGTTACTTTACCTATTTTCTAAATTGAATAAAATAAGTACCGTAATTCTGTAATAAATACCAATCATATAATTATAGCAGACACAAAGTAGTGCTAATATCGATTTGGGCTGTTTAAATAAAATAAACCCCACTAGACGAAGTAGTTAATCCATTTTCTTCTACAAGGTAATGTGGATGAAATTTATAGAACAGTATGAGTAGCAAAAGTATAGTGGAAACTATAAAAGTAAAAAAATAAAAATATAATGCTATAACATAGTGTTGTTTTTCAGCACGGGAAGATAATGCTATATAGAAATCGGGTAGAATTATAACATTATATACTGATCATTATAGCTTATTTTTCTCCGGGCATCACAATTACCAATTAATGGAAACGTGTAAATGTACTTATAAATTTTGTAAACTGTAAATAAAAAAAGGGAAAGACCAACTGACCTTTCCGAAGGGCTAGAAAAACACGCTTGTATCACAAACGCTCGTGTTTACATTAGCAACAATATCCAAGAAACGGGGCTTACAAATTTTGTAATAATCTATCGAGGGTAAGTCATCAATCGTCTAATTAAACGAAGTGAGACATTTCTTTGAATGACGATGGTAGTTAAAATTCATGAACACATTTTCTTGCATAGCCTACTTTAGGTCCCAACATTCACACTTAACAACCAACAACATCTCAAGTGTGCCTTATTGTATATGTTAAAGTATGGAGCACATACACAAATTGTCGAAGATGTGGTGCAAGAGAATGTGATTGGTTAATGACTATTGCGGAATCATCCATTAATTGACCAATAGGGAATTCGAAAGTTTAGAATATATGAATATTCATTCACACCCACCTATAAAGTTATCTTATTAAGCGACCATGAATTATTTGCAGTGGTCAAAGAGGATCACCGAGTTAGCGGAATCATCAACCGGAATTTCTCAAAACAAACAGTAGGTTCTATAGTTTGTATTTTAAAATCTATTATAGTTATTATATCGTTTCATACCTCATTTTTGCTATTTTTGTCACAGGCACCAGTAACATTAAAAAGCCTTAATTGCATTTCTTATAGTTTAATGGAAGCCTATATTCAGGTAATTTTATATCAGATATTCTAAAAGTTGTACGTGCAATATCTCGGTGTGACAAAAGAAGGGTCCTTTGAACTTTTTGTTGGTTTTACTTCAAATTGGTGGTAGCTACACCGATGCCGTCGCCTATAAAGTCACCCATCTTTCATTAATTGCACGGAAAGATTGTTGAATAAGATAAAATATAGAAATAGAGAAAATAATATCTATACTGTTTCTGTAGATCCATAAATTAAAGATATGAATTGAATTTTGAATAGTAAAAAATAAATTATAATCACAAATGGCTGACTTCATAAAGGTTAAGTTGGTCTTAATATTTTGATCACCACATGTTTGCAAAGTAATTAAGTTTATTTTTGTGTGTATATTTATGTGTATATAATTATTTATTTTATTTTTTTGGGGGGTAACTACTTGAGGGTAATTTTTTTGCTTTGAACATTTCAAATTGAAGGGTCGAAGTGACTATGTGTATATAATTATTTTATTTTATTTTTTTTTGGGGGGGGGGGTTATTATTATTATTTTTTTTTTCAAAATGACCTGGTGCTACGGGGTTCCTGCTATAAACCGAACTAAACAATTTCGGTATAATTACACACATATTAGCTGTGACATTATACGTAATGGGAGCTCTTGATAAAAAATTTCAACATTCTTATGCTGTTCGTTGAGTAGGTCTACTAATTTCAGAAAAACGTATCGTCCCTTCGAGATTAGAACATAAGACCATGAGCTTTAATGACTAAGTTGGCATACAATCTTCATATTCTCATTAACGCCTTCTTGAAAAAAAGAATGTGAACGTTATAATGTGTGGTAAAGGAATTTTGATATGTAGCGATAGTATCAAATGGAAAGATGAAATTTACATGAATTAGAACAGCACATCTGATCAGGAGTAAGGGTCCAGTTTCCTGTCGAGTCTTTCGCAATCTCGCTTTCTATGTATTAGACTTTTTTTTGCAGTAACTCGTGGCTTTTCTATTGTCTGTTGTAGATTATTGCTTATTTCAGCACTTACCATATTTGGCATACTGATATGCTCACGGTAGCTAGAGTAGGCTTCCGAAACTGAAACAAATTGAATAAGAAAATAAATGTTAAATTATATTTCATAAAAAAAGAAGGTATTGTTGATAGGATAACGTTCGTCTCTAATGTAATCACGTAATCACCCCTATCATCTCCCCTTCCCCCACCCACAAATACAACTTAATTGGTTAACATATTACAATAGCACGGGAGGCATTGTGGATATTGTTGGTTGTCGATATACGGTAGTATTTGCAAACGCTTGACGTATTAGTTTCACCAGCAGATATATGATTAAGTCCCAATGAAATTGGATTCGAATTAAATTAGCTACCTCATCTGTGTATCTAATTTTCGACACGGATATTATCAACGGAGTTATCAATCATTTTCAATACTTTAGACTCTATAGTCAAAGGCGCCGGTAATATAAACATCTATATTAGTAAATCCTACAGATGACAGGAACAGTCACCTGATCACTTACGGTTTTCTCGTGTTATTGTTTAACAAAAATAATAGAGTGGCCAGTTGTAGTACACAACTTAATTTTAAAGTGCATAAAGATATGAGTATGATTCTTAATTAGTATCAGTGACATAATGTATTATTTTACCTGAAAGCTGACCAGAGGTAATACTTGTGTTTCAGTAATTTTATATCAGTCAAAGAGAGATCCTACTTCCGTGAACTTGTTTTCATATTAAATCCTCTATTTCACGTAAAGTTCAGCCCAACTCGTATTGAAAGTGGATTATCAGTCATAGGCCTACCTTTATAGCTTGCAGCAACACCTTAGTTTACAGACTTATGTATAAGTTGATAGAGAAAATAGTCTATTACCTAATAAAAGACTATTGAACATGGATTAAATTTGCATCACTATGAATTTCCACAATCATTACCATCCAAACGTGCTCATATGAATTGCGTTACTTCAATAATATTTTCATTTACGTTTGCGCAACAGTGGTTACGCTATAACTCAGAAAACTTACATTCGAAAGAGATATACCGCTGTGCAAACAAGTGAACACAGCATTTTAGGCCATTTCAGATGACGACGTTAAGAAGTTGCAAAATGTTTGAATTATTGTGTAACATCTACGGTACAATATGTATCTCTTGGGGAGCTATTATGACAAAATAATGATAACAAGTATAATCCACTACACATTATTGACTGAGGGCTGAGATTATTCATCCTTTCTTAATTAGAATAGTGATTACTCTGTAAGCTACCGTACTAGATATAGGTCTACGGTAGTTAAATGCCTACGTATACTGTTGTGGCATAATTGAAAGTATAGGCCTATGATATATAGGCAGTAGACCCATGGTTCGAAACACACTCTCTCTCTCCCGTA
>NW_022704992.1:5089344-5101020 GCF_011630105.1 Anneissia japonica | reverse complement strand
CTTGAACGGCTTGTTTGTTTGAGATGTGAATAAGAGACAGGAAATATATTATAATTATGTAAGTTATCTGATAGATATATAATTCAACGTAGGCAAATGGGAGTAAAACACCAACTAAGCAAACACAAAACGTTATTAAAACATTACGCTAACGTTGGGAACGCTGTGGTTAGGTTGCCAGAAAATATTATTCCAAAGCAAATTTATTAGACGAAAGAGGGCACTTGTTCCGATAATCACCTTTTTTCAATTCCAGAAACGCATTACATTTGACTTGGGGAGTATCATGCCTATTGTCTGTGACTTTGTTAATATAGAAATTAGGCTACATATGAGTTCTAAGGACGGTTCCAAACTGCTACAGTATTGACAACATGGCAATTTCGCCTTCAATCGGTTAGAAGATTTAGTAGGAATCTGAACATTTCCTTGTGCCGACGATTCATTTTGTCCGCGTTATAGCTCTGCCCATAACAACCTAGTATCACAATTTAAAATCCTCTTTTTTGACGGGTAAAAGTTAAAACATTCTTTCACTATAATAAAAAAAAAATTTCTTTTAAAGGCACTTTACTCTGGAATCTGAATTACTCAACAAATTAATGAATATCTCACTCTGTTTTTAAGATTTGATAAGGAACTTTATTTATACAAAATGAAATGACCGCAGCATTCGGCGATCCAAAGGATATACTAGTTCGAACTTAATAAAAGGTGCTGGCTGATAGTTTAAGACTTAAGAAGAGATGATGTGGAGATTATTGTTATAAATACTTTTTTTTGAGTTAGAATTGATAGTAAATGTTCACCTGAGTTCGACAGTGTCATTTCTTCTTTCAAGGAGATTACCTGAATGGGTTATTATTTAGGCCTACTACTAAAGGGAGGTTTATAAACATCATGTGCCACTTGGATTAGGCTATGCCTAATCCAAATGCCATCCACCTATTTCTATAGACGGTGATGCCATTAGTAAGTTGATATACAGTAGGCCTATATGTTAATGCTTGCTGAACATCACGTAGATAGTTCTGAAAAGAACTGTTGTTGGTTGAGAGGAGAATAATATCCGCAGAAAATTCCAAGCAGGGAAATACTTATATGTTTGGGTAGTGACACGAAGAGATGATGTGGAGATTATTGTTAGGCTTATTTAAATACTTTTTTTAGAGTTTTATAGTAAAATGTTCACAAGTCTACATGAGTTCAAAAGTGTCATTGGCTTCTTTCAAGGAGAAAAGAAGAAAGTTAATATGCTGACGACGTCGAACTGACCGACAATAGACGAAACAGTTATTTTATTTTATTCATTTTTTTTAGACTTTACACTGACAATACAAATTGCCACAGGACGGTAGCCAGTGGCGGAGAGGGCAAAAAGGGAGATACAAAGAACCTCTAAAGACACTGTCTTTTCACAACTATAACCACAGGAAAAGAAAATAACTATACAATAATAATGTTAACAACAGGGAACTGTTAACTAATACGTTTAAACAGTAGACTTTTTTTTATATTGTTTTAATCCATATTTGCAACCGTTGTAACAGAAAACAGAACAAAAAGTAGTCCCGGTAATATTTGTTACAAATTATATGAAAAAAAAGTGGATCCTACGAATATTCAATTGGCAAACGTACCTTTCAGCATATTCCTTTTATAATCAAACTGTTTCATGTCATTTATTATTGCGATGTATATTTTTCTATTTAACAATATTTGTTAACATCATTTTTAAATGAATAAATACATAGCACATTTATTTTAATGCCAATAAAACCGAATATTGAAAGCGACGACAAGAAGAATTTCAAAAAAATATAAATTATGGGTGTTCTCAATTACCACCGATATTAATTATAGAATGATGTTAGACAATGTTGCTTTTTGTAATATTTGAAAAAGTCGGGTTTGTTAGAAATAATCTCTATAGAATGCAAACTTAAAGGCTGCCACTCACTGCTCCGTACGACAAATCGCACCATGTTAAAAATCATTTATTTTCAACTTATTTTTCCGTTGATGTGTCCATAAATATTGCACAAGGCTATCGTGTTCAGTAATATCTTGCTTTTTTAGTTCAACATGAATAAAATCCTGGCAGTTATTTTGGTCACATCATTGTGCTTATGTCTGAGTGAAGCAGGCAACTTCTACCAACAAAAGCAGAGGGGCAGGAATTACGGTAGATCCGCTGATTTACAGCGTGCAGCACTCCTTAACAAGCTCTACAGACGTACGTTTTGGGAAGATCCAGAAGAATGGGACACCGGGTACGTATAAGAGTTTTTATTAATTTTGTGTAGGCTTATTTATTTCTTTATGCACACCCATGCGCCAATGGGATTGCCAGTGTCGAATAATATCACTGCCCAGTGTCGTCGGGGCATTGGAATGGGAAAGGGGCTGATGTGGGCGCAAAGGTGAAGTGAAGGGCCTGATGTTAAGCTGAGGCGGTGCTAGCTGGCAAAAATATGGTGGTATGAAGTTATTTTGTAACTACTTTAGTGTTCTTTTTCTTCAAATATCATAAAATTCCAGTGGGAGCTGGAAGGAGGTAAGCTTTTTTCTATATACACCACTCTCACTCCTTACCGTCCTTTAGTGACAGCCCCTCTCACAAGACAAACATAAAAACACGTCGATGCTTTACACAAACTAAATGTCAATATGAGACTTAATAGAGTAAAGTTGCTTTGGAGAATAAATCCTGGAACCCAGAACCATTAAGGCCAAGCACCTTAATCAGCTATTTAACCGCACTCCAAAGCTAACACTACACCAATCGTTTTATTACGCCTAGATTTCGATAATTAAAAAAATCAACGCTAAATTCACATGGACAGATTGGCCTGTCATTCAAAAGCGTTATTAAATATTAAAATAAAAGTAATAGAACAATGTAGAAAGTACCAGTACATATTATTGATGCCATTAACATATTAACACCGTAAAAAATGAATAAAAATTGTTTAATCTTATACTTACAGGGATATTAAGTTACGATAAAAATGTATCGTATTCACAGTATTGTATGTGTACCATTTTCGTTGTTTTCATTGTATACTGTAATAATTATTTATTAAATATTATTATTATTTCTATCATAGGCCTATTATTATTATTATTATTATTATTATTATTATTATTATTATTATTATTACTATTATTATAATAATAATATTATTATTATTTTTATTATATTTTAGGTATCCTAAACGAGATGATGAAGATTGGCTCTAAAATTTATAAGGTACGGTACTTTAACTGAGTGTGAACTATTTTATAAAGGCGAATCCTCATCATCATATACATATATATTTGTTTTCACCATGAAGTCGCAACTCCCTCACTTGAGCCGGAGTTAGTAGAGCCGAGGCTTATCCAAGGTGGAAGCTAAACTGGAGCCCAGCATACTCAGTGTCGCCGGAGTACCGATACCTGCGTACGTGTACACAGTGGTGGCGGCGCCGTCTCAACATCGGAAGAGCGCATTTTCATTCCCTCTTTCGTGTTCGCGGTTTGTGCAATGCCATTTTTGGCCGCCGTCTCACTTCAATACTTGAACGGCTTGTTTGTTTATTTTATTTTTTATTTATTTTTAAAATTTTATTTATATATATATTTTTTAAATTTTATTTATATATATATATTTTTCAAATTATGATTAATGGTCTGAATACTGTCAGCGACTTGAGACGATTTTATTGTGGAAGGCGCTTTACAAATATCCAACCATTACCATATATAATGTTTAAATCGAATAGGTAATATAGGCTTATATTATATATTATATACCGTATATGTACATATATATACACATATATACATATACATATACATAGGCCCATATACATATACATATACATATATATATACATACATTAGGGTCCCTTCGTGTCTGTGTTACCCGGTAACCCGGTACCAGCAACTCTCGTCGTCCACCACAGGGGCTGTCTGTTCCAGTACACCAGGGTATCCCCCTGCTCGTCTCGAAAGATGTACTGGGTTCTTTCCTTGGTTCTTTATAGTGCACACGAGCCAATGTATACACTGGGGGTACGGTTTATATTCCTTATCCGAGAAGAACCATAGGCGAGCGTGCCGTTCGAACCATCGCCGAAATTATGGCTCTAGCTTGGGGTGGTCTTTAATAGGAGGGTTCTATAATTATTTTATTCGAATTTGACGAGTTTATCTGTGTATTTTACTGTCGCCGATGCAGCTTGTTTGATTTTATATTATAGGCCTAATATTGTATTATTTGTTTTTTATTTTTCAGAATACCAAGTTGGTCATTACCGGGTAGCAACTAGTCTAGTCATCGTGTTTTATAGTAGATATATCGAAACATTTTTTAACATCAAGTTGCGTTCAATTTCAATTGTGTGATTGTTCAAAACATGTATTATGATAATGCTGACAATTATTATTTTCAATGATAAATGAGACATTATATATTAAGAGCCGTTACGAGAAGCTAAACTACTCTAACTCAAGATTCAGGGCAAATATAGAAAGAAACGAAAGGGAAGAAAATCAACCGACGGACACACTTGCTTGATCGTCCCGAAACAAAGATATATATAATCTTGACCCATATTCATACTCGCTTGAGTCTATTGTTAAAATTACTGTTTGTAAAAATTAATAACAATTTATTCGTTTGGAAATAGGCATATGTACAGACAAAGTAGAGTGGAGCATACTCGTGTTTTTGGCTTGGGAATAATGAGAGGACTTTACGAATAGATTAATATTGTTATTACACGAGTGTGCTAATTACAATATGGCTTTATTTTTGCTTTCATGATAAAATAATTTGATCAATAAAATCTAATAGACTTTGAATTCATGATTTATCCAGTTAATCATAGATTACGATCGAAGTAATAGTGAGGGCCTTTATTATTAGGCCTAGGCCTATAGCTTACATAAAACATTTTAACACGGTGATACCAATATACACACATGGTTTATCATGACTGGGTGATGTTAATACAGTACCTAATACTTTGAAGTGGAGTTAAATAGCTTAGTGGTTAATATACTTGCCTTCTAATCCCAAGGTCCTGGGTTCAATTCATGTGACAGCAGAACTTTCTCACGACTAAAACAACTGCACTCCGTAAGCCTCATAAAGAGACATCGCTGATAAAAGCATCACATTATTTCATTTATTTAAGAGGACCTCTGAATATCAGCGGATCTTCTATGATACACTGGAATGGTTAATCTCTATAATATGGTTTTAAAAATACATTTATGGTTATTGATTCTAAATGAAGCTGAAACATGAAATTTATAATGAATCTGCCTATGCCTGTAATATGCATTTTAACTCAATATCAACTTTTCTTTTGAATAATGGAATACAGTGAGGCCTATATTAATGCATATAGGCTAATCGCTACATAGCCTAGTTAAATGAGGACAACGATGTCAGAAATCTATTCTTTGCATAACGCAATGTTTCAAATCACAATAAGCTTACGTACGGTAATATTTTAAAATTAATCTGCCTAGAGAACTATTGTTTTGATATTCTACAAAATTTGTAATTTGACCAATATCACTTTTTTTTTTTTTAAATAATGGAACACAATGATATATTAATCATATCTACCTTAGGTAGGCTAATCATATTACCATATAGTTAATGGGGACAACAACGTCAGGAGGACACCAACGTCAGGAGGACAACAACGTCAGGAGGACACACACTCTAAGTTGGCATTAAACCGGGCACTCAATGCTCCCAACAGTCGTCGGCTGACGTGATTCTGTAGAGAACGCAACGCCACGACGCACGCGCAACGGATCGGTTCTAATGACGATCCGTTCAGACTGCAAAGACAATCAGTAGACGGCGTCGCGTCGTCTGGCACTCAGGAATCGTCGGCCGACGGTCGTACGACCGTCGTACTACGCAACGTGCCCTACTTATACCCAACGGACTAATCAAACAAAACCTACGACTTTTTATGTACAGTAATATGTTTACTTCGAAACAGCCCAGTGGGGAACATTACACAACATAAGAATTCTGTAGAGAAAACACAACCACAAAAGAGAAGGAAGTAGAGACGAATATTTATGTATCTAAAACAAATAGGCCTACATTATTTTTATGTACTGTGTAAGTTGCAATAACTTATTCAACTAGAGCAATCACTCCATAAAGTGCATACCTTCGCCTTGTGCCTGAATACAGTACCAACAATACACAGGCCGTGCATGCTAGGCGAAACTGCAGCATACCCTCAATGAAATACTGGAATCGCCCATCGTATTCAGGCACATTATTGTCTTGCGTGCTACTGTAACCTAACCTCAAGAAAATAATGGAATCGCCAGCCGTATTCAGAGGCACTGTTTTGTTGAGTGCTGCCTGAATACGAGAGGCGATACCATTATTTTCTTTTATGCTCGAGGGTAAAACAAAATCGAATTTCAGTAACCTTGTTTGAGTTTTAAGAATAAGTAATTTAGGAATAAGAAGTAATTTCAATCTAAAATTATATTGTTTCTTTCACGGAAAACTAAGACAGAGCATAAAAACAGAACACAGCAATTTATGATGACAATAGCGTGCTTACAATATAATCTTAATTTAGAGAGGCAGTCTAGATGCAACCGGCCCCACAAACAACAGCCGCATTCAACTTCATTTTCAAATGTCAGCATCCTGAGATTACCATCATGTTTTTGTGCAATGTCAGTTTTTTTTAGTTATTTGAAAACACGAGACAGGCCTATTAAAATATGTATGCGTATATAATATCGCGACCAGAGAATAATCAAATAGGCCTACACAAAATACATTATTCAAAAACGTTTCATTCCATTTCACAATGTAATTAGCCGGGAAAGGTTTAATTTACCGATTCGAATACAGATTCATTCAGAGAACAATATGTTTATAAATCGAATTACTCAAAAGCCACTTGAAAGCGCGTGACGGACAAGCAATCATGTACCGGATTTTAACGTATCAACTTGGATTCACTATTCAGAAATCGTGGCACAGTTATGTAACAAGTCTGAGTTACAACTTTTGATTGCGTTTGCAAATGCATTCCAAAAATATGCATGTATTATCAGCTGCGTGCTCCCAGTAAATGTAGTATGAATAACATTCAGATAACGAAAAGCAAATACTGTACTTAGAGATGTTCAAACAAAGTTGTTGAATAAGCCACAAACTGAAGCGTGAATGGACCTTTCCGCTGAGCCCCACTATGTATATGTAAACACGTGTGCTTGTGGTACGCGCGCGTGTTCTGGGCACTGTTCTGATTGGTCAGTTGTTAAGTTGAATTGACACTGTGTGAAAGCTCATCTCCTTGCGTAATTAAGACATTGATTGATAGTCGCTGGCGAGATTCTTTTTTTTTATTTTGGTTTCCCTGGAGATAATCGAGCAAGTTTAGACCTGAGTAAGAAGAGATTCATTATAAAATCAATTGATCCACTGTCTGATCCACATTCATCTACTGATTCTGAAAATAAGTTGTCGGCGTTTGAGTAGGCCTAATTCAATGCAATAATATGAAAATCCAGTAACCATCTGTGGATATACAGTACTAAGATTATAATACATGATACTGGTACGAATACGAGATGGTGAAGTGAAAAGAGGTGAGTGAAAAGAAGATGAAGACCAATAAAACGATGAGGACGACTGGGAAGAAGTAGAAAAAAGATAAAGAAAATGAAGAAACGGACGAAGAAATCGATGAAGAAGGAATGGAAGAAGAAAATGTTGGTTTTTTGTCTTACCTGTAATATTATTGCATATGTTTTGCTTGAAATTATGACAAATCATTTAGTATATAGAAGAAGAGAAGGACGAGAAAGAAGAAGAAGAAGAAAAACAAGTGGCCGAGGAGGAGGATACTTTCTCTTTGAGACGGTGCTATATAAATCTCTATTTCTCTATCAAGGTGGAACAGTGTGCTCGTCGGATTATAAGTAGGCCTCCTACTAATAATAACAAACAAGTTATCGTAATCTCGAAAGCTCCGATGAGGGAAATATAATAAGAGGCAGTAGAAGGTGCTGGCCCTAACGGCCGCCCATACAAAAAAGGCTTATTAATCAATCTAACAATCAATCAAACAAACACACACAATCAGCCAAGTGTTTCTAGAGCTCTTTGAAAATTACACGGTAACTATGGCTCATTGGTCTAGCGGCATGAATGTACTTTAGGTTGTGAGACATGCACGGTTCAAAAAAAGATATATCAATTAGCCGAGCATGTATTCCTTAACTCCTTTAAATTTACATAGTAACTATAGCTCGTTGGACTAGACTAGACGCCGATAAAGGCCTGATACTTCAACGATAACGATAACGATAAAAAAGCTAAAAAGCAATTGTTCATATAGAAAATAAAAGAAATAAGAGAGGTTTTTACACTAGAAGGATTCGATAACGATTGATCAGTTATGCGATAACAACATATTTTGACAAATCAAATCAGATGACGTCATAATCATGGAAAAACTTTAAAATCGTAGTAGTTTAAAGGTAGTAGCTTAAGGGGTGAGGTGAAAGGTACCTGGTTCGATTCCCGCACGAGCGTGTTTCATTTTCTTCTCTAAAAATAAAAACAAAATCTATTAATCAATCAGCAATAAATATCTATCAGTCAGCTGAGACAGTAACTAATGCTCGTTTGTGTAGATGCATGAATGTAGCTTGGGGCATCCATAGAGAAAATATGGGGTATCAGAGGTCCCCTGGTTCAACTTCCGAACGAGCAAGTTACATTACAGCCATGAAAAAAGCACAATAAAAACAGCACAATCAATTAATAATAGATTACTTTTGCTGTTTATAATGCGTCCTAAATCACTAATCTGTTATCCTTTATAATGACCATTGACCTGTATTCCCCTGAAATACTGACGTATCTTATACAGCTTTATCCTATAATTTATATCTACTGTCTCTTTCAAAGCGGTCTCTACTCATCTCCCCTTCTTAATTATCATCCAACAGTGTCATCTTACAAAAATCAATCTTTTTTTCTTTATGCAACATAGTGTTAGGTTACTATATTTAATTTACTGCATACAATATCATTTATTACGATCTTTACACAGGAATACTTTTACCATAGGAACTTATCGGTAGACCGTTATTAGCCGTATGTCTTATTTACATCATAAACTACCGTATATGGGAGGAAAACTAAGCATCTTGACAAACATTCAATGAATTTCACGTGACGAACTTCATACTCATAAATGCCAAGTTACAGTAGACTAATTGCAAGCATGAGACTGTTGTTCTTAAAACATTCCCCTAGGGGGTCCGGGGAATCCCGCGATGCCCGGAAGTGCATTCTTTGCCACTTTAGGGTAGTAAAATAGGATAAGATATTGTAGGCAGCTCCATAATTTTTGATTGGTTGGGAGCGTTACGTAAAATAGAAAGTAAACCAAGCTCAAACAGGGTGTAGTGCGCCACCATTTATTTGTGTTCGAATGTGTAAAGACAAAACCAATCCTCTTTTTATGTACTGTAATAGAAAACTACAAAGTATACACATAATTTTGATTATAGACGATAATACATGTGTGAGATTTTGGTCGTTAAGCGTGAGAGCGTCAGACAGACCCCCCAATGCGCGAGTCTCACGCCTAATGCGTGAGCCTTGGCGTGTATGGCACTTCCACGGAATAATACTATTACGGTGCTGTGCAAAACAGTGCGAAGGACCGCCCGCGGGGTGGAAAGGGTGGTGTTTTGGTGTATTTTTGTTTAGAAATGCTTGACCATAAACAGTGGTTCATGGAATTTAAATTTTAAAAATAGTTTGTATTGGAATGCTGTGTGCCACTTTCTCCTTTTTTTTTCTTTTCTTCCCTTAAAATGTCAACAACCGAGTTATTCAACGACATTGAAAATCTATTTATAAGTGCTGTATTTAATATTAAAATAAGATAATGTACAAATATAATAACAGTAAGAGCAACAACATAAGAAAGTATAATACATACCCCAAGTATCATTCCTGATGATGACATAATTAATGTCGAAATATTGAATCCCAACACGATGGCGTGTATTTCAATACATGGAGTATGTATTATACTTTCTTATCTGAGATTAATCAGTGGACCTTTCGGTTTTTGGAAAACGCTCCGTACTACTGAGCCAGATGTCCATATAGCGACCACCAAATACCAAAAGTGTTATAGGAAACTACGCAAAACGGAACTTGACCTGGACTTTCTCGTTAAATGTCGCGATAACAAGGTATATCCAAAGTTTGTTAGATGGCGAAACCTGAAGTCGGCACGGAATAAACTACGGAATAAATATTATCGCAGCATTCTAAAGGACGAAATAAAGGACAAGCACTCTCAACTTAAGGTAAGCAAGAACAGTTTTTCAGTCTCTGACGAAGCTCTCGTTAAGTCTACTACATGGTTACGTGCCTTAGTAATTAAGCATCATGTTAGGACTGTAGATAAGGAAATGCGTAAGGTATCTTTACCGCCATGGACGTAAATTTAACAACCTTCTACGTGAACATGCAATAATCAATGGAACGTGTAAGAACCCTAACCATATAATTACTAACTTAACTGGCGAAACATTATCTAAGGAAGAAGAATCTGTCTTAACATTTGGTATCCGTAATGGATTAGCTACACGACCTAAGGACTCTGATATGTTTGTTTATGCTGAATCAATTTGGGAACAACTTAATAATGCTGATGCTCTACCTAAATCATTTATTAAACGTGAGAAAATTAAGAACTCAATTCGTGCAATGACGTGTAACTTTCTTGACTTTGATAACCGAAATTTAAATTGTGATGCCAAACGTATTAATACTTTAAAAATCTTACGTACCGGTAATAAGTATGTAATTCTTAAACCTGATAAAGGAAATAGTGTTGCGATAATGAAGAAAACTGATTATATCACATCTATGACAAACTTGTTCTCTGATTCAACTAAGTTTAAGAAACTATCTAATTGTTCATTAACTCCGCAACTTAACTCCTTACAAGCCTACCTCCGGACACTATTTAATAGAAATGAACTAACTGAAACTGAATACAAAGAAATTCGTCCAGTATCAACCATGCCTGCTAGAGCCCATGGACTTCCTAAATTACATAAAGATTTTGATAATATTCCACCCCTAAGACCTATTATTGACACGACCGGTACTTGTTATTATTCAGTAGCTAAGTACTTATCAAACTTATTAGGCCCTCTAACGGTTAATGACTTTGTCCTTAAAGATTCTTTTATGCTGTTGACCGCATTAAAGCTATACCAAACAATTTATATAATTTAGGTTACCGTTTTGTATCTTTTGATGTTGAATCTCTGTTTACAAATGTTCCCCTTACTAAGGTAATTAATATAATTCTTGATAGAGTTTACAATAAGAAACTGATATTCGCTAAGGAAGCTACTTAGAGATTGCCGTACTAAAACTGTATTTACATGTAATAATGAATTTTATAAACAAACTGATGGTGTCTCAATGGGTTCGCCTCTTGGCCCAGTTTTAGCTAATATTTTAATGACTGAACTAGAAGAGTCTATTGTTCCTAAACTTATTGAATCAGGTACTATTAAGTTTATACTCGTTTTGTTGACGACACGCTAGTATTAGCTAAGCCCAATGATTTCCCCAAA
>NW_022704992.1:5074656-5089085 GCF_011630105.1 Anneissia japonica | reverse complement strand
CATATATGTATTATATACATACATATATATATACATATATATATTATATACATACATATACATATACATATATATATTATATATACATATACATATATATACATATTTATATATAATGCGTGGGTGTGTGTGTGTTAGTATTATGTACCCATATTACATAATGGAATTTACTTATATTTACCTACATCAGTGATTTTATAATATGCTAATGTTCATTATCACTTTCTTCATCACTGTCACTGTCTGATGAATCAGAAACACTCGACAACAATGAAAATTTCGTAACAATACGATAACTAATTTTGTTCAGCGGCCAGTGCTATGGGTTTAATTCAATGATACCGCGAACTCATCTCGGTGGGCGGGGTCAGCAACTTAATACGCACGTATTGGCTACTGAAGAATTGCGTTAATAATGTGTTTTGAAGTAGGCTTTTAAAGTAAATTCAAATATATTTTTTTACAATAATTTAAAATTAAATTTTATCTCAATTATTATTATAGTATTACAGTATTCCAAAATTATGATTTTACATGCAAATTAAAAAAATTATACACTTTTGTTAATAGAATCCATTAAGAACTCTCTTCCGCTTCGCAGTTACACATCTCAGTACACTGAAGATCATTTCTCCTACACCTGCATGTATTATTTGAACATACTTATTGAACAGGTACATCTGATAAGCTTAACAACTGCAATGTTGCACATACTTTTTTGATTTATCTATGTCTACTCTACATCATATCCAATTTTTAAAAAATATAGCAAAAACAAAATGCAACCTCTGATATTGCTACATTTCGGACTGGACTATTATATTAATTACCTTAGTAAGGGGAACATTTGTAAACAGAGATTCAACATCAATGACAACAGATACAAATCGGTAACCTAAATTATATAAATTGTTTGGTATAGCTTTAATGCAGTTAGCAGCATCAACAGAATCTTTAAGGACAAAATCATTAACCGTTAGAGGGCCTAATAAGTTTGATAAGAACTTAGCTAGAATAATAACAAGTACCGGTCGTGTCAATAATAGGTCTTAGGGGTGGAATATTATCAAAATCTTTATGTAATTTAAGTAGTCCATGGGCTCTAGCAGGCATGGTGGATACTGGATGAATTTCTTTGTATTCAGTTTCAGTTAGTTCATTTCTATTAAATAGTGTCCGGAGGTAGGCTTGTAAAGAGTTAAGCTGCGTGGTTAATGAATATTATCTATTTAATAGCAACAGTCAATAACTGTAAAACGTCAACATACCTAGACCTGTATAATTATTAAAAACGTTCTGAGTAAGCACTCCGTTTCCATTTTAGCTTTACAAAAACAAACAATATGTCTTCTATACAATTCCTGAAGCCAAATGAAATTCTTCCAAGATATTAAAAAAAAGATAATGCATAATAGAAATATGCTTTTAAAGTTAAATAACTTTATACCTTTAAAACACGAAAAAATACAATAACAAGCAAAGATAATTTATATACTTGTGAAAGGTTTTACTATCACTGTTACCTAAATAGCTACCATACTACTACTTTACTGAAAATCATCATCGGTCGTGGCACTCAACTCAACGAGTGGTTCGTCGTTTAAAAAATAGAAATGCAATGACAGAAAGGTAATTGGTTGCAATTAAAATACCCGATACGAACCAAATTACAAGTTAAGAACGCCTAGCAGTCCCTCCAGAGGTGAACTGGCCACTCGTCAACCGTATAATAAACTTAAATACAAATTAAAAAAGAAAAAAAAAAGAACTAAGTTCCCAATATTTGTAGCTATAAAAACTCGTTTCGATCAATCAATCAATCAATCAAAAACTTTATTTATTCTCGAAATTGCAAGTACAGTAACATATATATATATATACAATTATATAAAGCACAATAAAACATTACAAAAGACTTGTTCGATCAATAAAATATTATAAACAGATCGTTTTTCAACAAGTTCGAGCGCGATAAGAATAATATAAAAGCAAGCATAAAGTTAAAAGTTTTGCCTAAATTAATTAGGGTTAAAGTTTAAAAGTTTGTTGTCTTAAAAATTGAAAAAAAAAAAAACAAAAAAAAAAACGCATGTTAGAATTGAATAGTAGTAAATTGCATTATTATAATGATTGCATGAGACTAGACATTAATTAAGGCCTAGTATTAGTTAGCTTTTCTTTGACTCTTCTTTTGAATTGATTAAATGACATAGAGGGATTTATTTCATCTCTGTTTAAATTATTCCACAAAACAGGGCCCTTGTAAGATATGCTGTTTCTTTTGTATTCAGTATTCGGTTTTGGAACGTACATATTAAGGTTACCATGTCGAAAATTATAATTAGGTGTGTTGTACTGTATTAAATGTGATAAATAAAGTGGTACGCGATCTTTTAGAATATTGAATACAAGAAGTAAGTGTTCCAGTTCATTTCTTTTAGTTAATGATATCCAATTTGCTGAGTTTAATGCTAGTTGACTGGATTCATCCCAATTTAGGTTACATGCAATCCGAGCTACCCTGTTTTGAATTGTTTGTAACTTTTTCATCAAGGTATTTCCGCAATTTCCCCAAACCAAAATACAGTATGTTAAGTGAGAAATTATTAATGAATTAGAAATATTGATTAGTACATTTCTTGGGAACATATTACAGCATCGTCTTAACATATATAGGCCTTTTAGGGCCTTTTCTCTAATATGATTAACATAACAGTCCCATGTAAGATTTTCATCAATTATTACTCCTAGGTGCTTTGCACTCTGTACTCTTAGAACGGGATCGCCATTTATCTGAACTGTTGAACTTGTATTACTGTTACTTGTAAGCCTTTGCCTTGAGCCAAGTATCATGAACTGTGATTTTGATATGTTTAAACTTAATTTGTTCGAATTTAACCAACAAAATATATGTTCAAGATCTTGGTTTATTGTTTCAATTATTTCATTTTCATTTTTCGCTGCTTTATATATTATAGTATCATCTGCATACATGCTAATTTCGCATTTATTTATTTTATTGGTAAGGTCGTTTCTATAAATGAGAAACGCAAGGGGGCCAATAATTTATCCTTGTGGTACACCACATTTTATAATGTTAGGTTTCGATTTTTTATTGTTAATTTCAGTAATTTGAGTTCGTTCAGATAAATAGCTTTTAAGCCAATTTATTGCGAATTTGCCAATGCCGTACAATTTTAATTTTTGTAAAAGAATATTATGATTCACTGTGTCGAATGCTTTTTTGAAATCTAAAAGGCATAATCCTACCATCTTACCTTCATCAATGCAACTGTACCATTGTTCAGTGGCATTGATGGGTGCAGTGGACGTTGAGTATGACGGCCTAAAGCCTGATTGAGTGACATAAAGTAATTAATTTTCATTTAAATATGTGTAAAGTTGATCATGCGCGGCTTTTTCGTAATTTTTGATATTACAGGAAGGACTGATAGAAAATTAAAGTAATAATAACAATATCCGGTGATGTTATGTAAAGCTATTAGTAAAATTGAGAACCAGGATCGATATTGCTGTTGGTCATGATTATCCTGAAAAGGGGAAAAAACCAAACGATTTGTCGGCCAATCGATTTTTCAGTTAATTACAAATGCAACTAAGGTTATAAGTAACAATTGTACAATTTTGCACCAGTATTAGATACATGAAACTTGCTTCACTTCTTCACTCTCGCCTGAATAAGAGCATATTATTTTAAAGTGCTACAATGTTCAGTGTATATCAGACTAGTTAAAATGTGTGAAGTTTTCTGTTTTGCCTGTTTAAATAAAATCAACAGATTATTCAGAATAACAAGATAAATTTGTTACTACTAAAGCTATTAGAACGATTTAATGTACTACTAATACTATGATCTGTTTTGTATTTTTTAATTAAATTTTGGATTTTTATACTAAAAAAAAAGAAAGAAAGAAAAAAATTTAACCGATATCTTTATTTTACTTTAATTCTCTCTCGCTCATAGTTCCTCTATGTCTGCGGTATTTGCAGGCATATTATTTAACAGCAGGTAAGCCCATATCATCGTCTTGGGATTGGTATTATGTGAAGAACGAGGTAGCCTGCATTAAGTTTTGTCAACATGTTGGGCCAGTGTGTGACCAAGTGGTTTATGATGCAAGGACCCACGAATGTAGAATTTACAAAGCGGATGTAGGCCTAAACCAAACTCATCAAGAAGAATATTTCCCACAGATGCTTGGATTTAGTTTTACACATGTAAGATATCTAATATATTTTGCTTTTAGCTAAAATACACAGAAAACTAGAGAATTCACTTCTTGAAGTGCATCGGTCAGTGCCTGAACATACCAAACAATACGCAGGCCGATACGATAATAATAATAAATTTGAGAATTTGTATAGCGCCTGTTAAAAAAATGTTTTTGTCACTTGCGCTTAAAGATAAAAGAGTTATTAATTAAAGAGATAGGTTTTAAGGAGGGCCTTGAATGCATTATTATCAGAAGTTGATCTAAGATTAGGTGGAAAAAAGTTCCATAATTTCGGAGCGGCAAAAGAGAAAGACCGTTCGCCAGAATGATGGGTCATTCTATTATTTTCTTCTATACTCGGGGAAAAAATGGAATTTCCATCACATTTGCCTTGTCCTTTTTTTTTTTTTTTTTAATTTACTTCACATCCAACAGCAAGTATACTCGCCACTTACAGGATGAGAGTGATACCTTATAAACTAAGTCTCTTTATGAGGCTTAGGGAGTGAAGTTGATCTTAGGCATGAGAAAAAGTCCTGTTGTCACAGGAGTTGAACCCAGGAACCTTTCTTCCAAAAATTTAATAATCTGTCTTCAAATATTATGTAGGCCTACCATCCCACTAAATTTTATGATCCATTCATTAGGTTTTCGTAATCTTCTTAACATACGAACGGTCGAGTCGAATGGCCGACCGGTTATGCAGGGACACCGCAACCTACAATCACGATATCGGCGCTGGTTCGAACGGTACGCTCCCCTGTGTTATGGTGGTGGAACAAGTCTTCTCGGATAAGGGCTACACAAGGCCCAGTGTACACGATTGGCTCATGTGCACTTTAAAGAACCCAGAACATCTTTCGAAACGAGTAGGGGGTTACCCGGTGTACTGGTCCATACAGCCCTCCGCTTACGGACCATTAGGTCCTACCTACGTAAACGTAAAACGTAGACAGACACGCAGCGGTGAATAGCCTACATAACCTCGTTTGGCGGAGGTAAATATATAAATGAATGTGTACAGCTCCGAATATTGCATTTATACTGGGAATTGTCATTCGGTGTCTCAACCTAAGGCAGGCGGTTCGCGAGCTCTCGCAGTGAATTTCGCTCGTGTACTTGAGCAAAGCAAAGTTGTCTCTCTCTCCAGGGACGTATCCAGGGGGGGGGGGAGCCGTGGGAGCCGCGGCTCCCCCCCCCTTTGTACACATGTAAATATGCATCAGTACACGTTATACATAGGCCTAATAGAACACATAGGCCTAAGCGTGATTTAAAAAAAATCTTAAATCCATAAATCTCAGGCCAGGTCTTTTAAGATATAAATGCGATACTGTGGTTCAATTTCGTTTTTATCCTTTTGCAAGTTTCTTTAAATGTTTGTTTAATAATACTACTACTAATATTAATAATAATAATAACAATGATGATGATGACGATAGTAATAATTGATATTAATATTAATAACAATAAAAAAGTGAAGAAAATTGTGCTAAAATTGTGCGTTAAAAAGTTGTGATTTGTTGATCATAATATAGTATATATAATTAAAGCTTAGTAAGCTATAATTAGGCCTAAGTTAAGGATATTAAGTAGATCCCTGATAAAAGATCATGAGAAATTTGTTGGCGTTTCATTTTGACTATAATGGTAATGTGATGATGATGAATTTTACTATATAAAAGTGTCATTTCCGGCCATCTCGAGAGGTACTATTTCCTCAAATTTTCTCACAATGCTTTTAAGCTTTGTTTTCTATGGTATACACACACATTAATAAGATCTCTATGATTGTCAAAAATCCATTATAAAAGATCATGAGGATTTTTGTTGGCGCTTCATTTTGACTAATGGTGATGTGATGATGATGAATTTTACTAAAAGTGTCATTTCTGGCCATCTAGAGGTACTATTTCCTCAAATTTTCTCACCTCAGCTCCAACCATTGTGGGGCTGAGGTGGGTGTCGACTCACAAACTGCCCTCCACCTTTCAAAACAGATCTGTGCCCTTCCCTAGGTATGACATTAAACTCCATCGAGTCGTCGGATCCTGACGTATGTCTTAGTGACTACTGTTTGTTTTTAGGATGTGATCTGGTTTTTCATGTACATTTTTCGTGATTATGACTATTCTGGATAAAGAATGTTTTGAGCAGAGGTGGATTCAAGCCCCCCCCCCATCCCTTCATTTTTTTTAAGGAAAACAAAAATATATTCAAATTGCAGTGCGAGAGTGTAATTTCCGGCCATCTAGAGATGCCCTAAATTTTCTTGCCTCAGCCCCAACCATGGTGGGGCTGAGGTGGGTGGTTCCTCGGTCTGTGAAAGTCTCTCCCTGGTTCACTTCTCTTTCGAATTCCTGGATCTGCCACTGTTGATTTATTATATAATTATTTTTGCGCTTATTTACAATGCGTCTATTGCAATTTTCACTTTATCCTCTCAAACAGTCCTAAGAACGTTCGGAGTGCGCTACTTCACAGGGGGATTCGCCCGCCCACCCCGCCGGGGTCATATGTAATTCGCATAACGGCCCCCCCCCCACCCTTTCAAAATCCTGGCTACGTCCCTGTCTCTCTCCGCCCAGGAAAATAAGTGAAGAATGCCTGTAGGTTTGGAAACCAATGCGCTGATTACTAGCTTCAATATTATGAAGGGCTTCCTAGGGATCTAAATACACGTTCCATTAGTGTTTAGATCTTTAATGACTGGTAAATAAAGTCTGGTTTTTATAAAACCGCTACACTGTAGTTACGTTTTGAAGGCGATTTTTATACTGCGTAGTTGACGAGATCGGTAAGACGCCCCGACTCGACCGACCAATCTTCGTCGTCGCCAAAAGATGTCGGCTATAGCGTGTAGAAAATTTATGAAACAAGCTTTATGCGTATTAAGAAATAAGCCTATGTTTTTGTTATTTAAATTCTTATTATGTAATACAATAAACTTAGTCTTCAACAACGCCAGAACCGCTAACTTTGCCAGTTTTTCGGCTCACCCCAGCACTCTACAAATGTTCTTCATAGTCCCTCAAACAAATCTAGTCAAAAGTCTGCCACTAAACCTCAGAACCACCGCGAACTCTAATGACCCATTAGGATCATTTGGTAGACAAGAGGGTTATTTTTCTCTATCTACCGTTAATAGAAATTAGAAAATCAAAAAGTGCATTTCATTGCCTCTAAGAAACAGTTTTTAATTTCAACATTGCATTTCATTATTCTTACAGTACAGAGACTGCACTGACATCAAGCTGCTGATGTATCAAGCTCAGAGTGGCGTTTATATGATTAAGCCATGTGCATATTGTGAAAAGAGGGAAGTTTATTGTGATATGGATACCGACGAAGGTGGATGGACGGTAGGAAATTTATCTTTATAATTATTTTATTTTATTTTTTTTTCTCTTTTGTGGTACAACAACCACCACTTTAATTCATCAATACATCAAGTTGTTTGCATTACAGCATTTTTTATATTTCACCTTTTTTCTTGATTTTCTTAGTTTTTAAACTTCTCTTGATTCTTATATAAACAATAAAATATGCAAATTAAGTCGATCGATGAGTTAAATGAAAATTTATAAAATAAATTTAAGCATAATTCTATAATATTAACATGATTTCAAAGTTTAGGCATTGACCAATTGTAACCATTATTAATATAGATTTTATTTGACCAGTATATACCTTAATTTTTTTTCCTCCCTTTTTCATTTTTGTATAAAAATATATTACTTTTTCATCATCGTTGAGTTATTATGAATTTTCTTTTTTAATTTTCTTTTTTTTTAAATAAAATTTAAAAAAAAAACATGCTGCACAACGTCATTTTCATCTCATAGTTTGTATGGACTATCAGTAATTTGTTACGGTATTGCTTATTATTTTATACCTTGAAAGTAACAAATAATGGAGTAACAATGTAATACTAATAGGTCCACTTCATAAAAAAAAAAATAATAAAAAAAATAAATAAAAAATAAATAAAAAATGAATAAATAAAATAAAGTTATTATTATAATTATTTTATTATTACAGGTTTTATCTTTTATTATTATATAATATTATTATCATTATTATATATATATATATATATATATATATATGAAGAAATATAGGTAATAATAACAGTGCTCGAATAGAAACATGGTGTAATGATCGTATAAAGAATACTATGTTTATATCTGTTGTTTGAAAAAAGGGTGTTTCTGGTGGGATTCGAACCATATCATACCTATTAGACCACGGAGACCTATTTACTTACAGAATTAACTCTCAGGCAGTTTTTTTCATACATCTGACTGAAACGCTGGCACATAGTGGAGCTAGAAAAGCTTGTAGGTCTTAGCTGGGAAGTCATAGTGAATAATATTAAAATCAAGTTTGCTGCGTAGCACGGTAAACACAAATAGATAAACATTAATAAATAACTACAGTGCTCTATATAATATTTTTGTTATCATTATTATTATTACTGCCGTTGCTGCTGCTGTTGTTTTATATTGCTGTTCCTTCTGGCAAAGCCACATTTATTTTTTACAATTTACAACTACACACAAAACATGATATTTCGTGTTTTTTTGTACACTAAATAGTATAAATCTTTCTAGACATAAACTATATACTATTAATATCTTCATGTACATACACAGATATGTGGGCCGAGTTTTTAAAGCCATGGATTACAGTTACTCTATCCTCTGCACTTCAAAGTACACACAGAATTTATCTAGCTATTGTACTAGAGTATGTGTTCTGTAACGTTTTATTTAATCATTGCAATTTGAACAAAAAACGTATTTTTCAGGTTTTTCAAAATCGACGTGACGGTTCGGTTGATTTTTATCTTGATTGGAAAAGTTATAAATTTGGTTTCGGTGATATGTGTGGCGAGTTCTGGTTGGGAAATGAGTTTATCTATAAAATGACGTCATCTGCTACATATGAACTACGTATTGATATCGGAGATGCAGAAGGATTTGCAGTGTATTCTTATTTTAGAATTGGCTCGGAGGTGAATAAGTATGTATTGGATTTGGGGTCGTTTGTCGATGGAAATGTAGGTGAGGACAATTATACTAGATCACAGCGCTAAAGTTGGTTTATTGGATAGATTTAATCGGTGTAAATTGGTGTAAACACCAAGGATAGGCTAACACACGAAAGTCGTAAGAAGACTTATTTCCAATGGGTCCTTCTGGTGGTGATTGAGCAGTAGGCCTACACCGGGAGACATCCCCTACCCTTTACCGAAGAGTGTACTGAACGTTTTTTAACTTGCACATGTATGGAACGCCAGAAGGACAAAGTGGTGCGGTGGAAAAGTTCAGTGGTTGAGTTTGCACTGCGTCACTTTAGTTTTTGCACTGTGCCACTTTGTTTTGCACTGCGCCACTTTAATTTTGCACTTTGTCACCTTAGTTTTGCACTGCGCCACTTTAGTTTTTGCACTGTGCCACTTTAGTTTTGCACTGCGCCACTTTAGTTTTGCACTTTGTCACCTTAGTTTTGCACTGCGCCACTTTAGTTTTTGCACTGTACCACTTTAGTTTTGCACTGCGCCACATTAGGTTTGCACTTTATCACCTTAGTTTTTGCACTGCGCCACTACAGTTTTACACTTTGTCACCTTAGTTTTGCACTGCTCCACTTCAGTTTTGCACTGCGCCACTTCAGTTTTGCATTGTGCAACTTTAGTTTTACACTGCGCCACTTTAGTTTTGCACTGCGCCACTTTAGTTTTATCTGGGGGAAATTTCCCCCGCCCTCTTGAACCGAGGACCAAGGGGTACCACTGTTCAGCTCATGGCTGCTACCAGTTTAGCCAAATGAGCTAAGCTGCTCTATTAGCTCAATCGGCATCTATCAATGCAATCACAAGCGACACGACCCAATTGCAAGACTTTGAAATTAATTAATTCTCCATTATCGTCATATAGCGCTATTTTAGGGGCTTAGCTAGGTGCAAAAAGGGCCCAGTATAAGATTAATTGCCGGGCCGGCCCGACTGGGACACCCTTGAATACACCACATTGGAAATCAACAAAGTAAATCAATAATTACTCCTCTAAAATCCTGAGGGGCCCACTGGCCGTTTTATTCTTCAAAAACATTAAGTTGGAATTACTTGAAATTATTATTTTTACGTCTATTTATGAATAATAGCCCTTGGCCCAGTGCATTGCACTGGCCGCACTGCCCGTATCTACGCCACTGCGCTATTAAAAAAAATTATCAACAGTTTTAGAATAATATTTATTAATGTGCCTTCCATTACTACTGTTTCGCTGTAAATACCGTCCTTGAGTAGGGGCGGATCCGGAGATGTCCAAAGAGGGCCGAAAGGGGCGCCCATCGAGAGACAACACTAGCCCAGGGAGTCCTGGGGCATGCCCCGTGAAATTTTTTTTGGGGTGATCAATAATTTATTTTTCTTTCTTTATTTATTTTGTTTAACTTTCTAAAAATAGGAAGCCCTCACTAATCCGTCCGTACTTTAGTGCATGTTAACATTCAACTCATATGTATTGCATTAAATGTGTAGGCCTTCAGTTTCAAATACGGCCAGGAATACAGTAACAAATTTACATGAAATACAAAAATGTATTCATTGCATCATGACTCATTATTATATAATCTGAATTACAAAAAATAACATATAAAAATAATCATCAGATATAAAATTACTTTATTCGAAGGTGATGCTATGAGATACAGTAACGGGAAGTACTTCTCAACGAAAGATAGAGACAATGATGGATGTTTTATCACGCCAACTTGTGCTGTTACGTTTAGTGGAGCTTGGTGGTTTGATTGGTGTTTTTCTTGCCATTTAAATGGTAAGTTTGATGCCGAAATGGAAACAGCAAAAGGAATCATATGGGAAGTTGATCAAACGTATCACAGATACTACAGAGCAAGCATGAAACTTCGAAGGACTAACGTGTAATCGTCAGCCTAATGATACCTTGCAGGCAGGTACGGTCACCCCTTGGCTCTGTCCGATACGGGGTAAAGCTTGGTTTAAGTTTGGTTCACACCTAAAGCAATTAGGCGCGTTACAAAAAACTCGATTAAAGCCACATTACACTAGACACGATTACGACACGACAACGACACCATACAGATGCGCGCAGTGTTGAAAAATACAAACTACGTGATGATATGTCGTTGTCGTGTCGTAATCGTGTCTCGTTGTCACGCACTTGATTTTTATATATACTTCTGTAGCGCGTTGTTTGCCAGTGGCGAAACGCCCGTAAGCTCTCAGGGGAGGGAAGTCCATGTCCTCCTTCAAAAAGAGCTTCTTCAGTGTTGGTCTATTTTTACTGTTTGGATGGTTAATAAAACAACTGATGGAGTCATTCAAAGGGGGATTCCATCAATATGTAGCCCTAGCCTACACCATGACGATGCACTTTTATTGTTGATGATGATGAATAAATAAATGAAATGCACAAAAGAACATTTAAGCAATTATATGTGTGAAAATAAAAGTTGATTCTAAATGGTTGAATTGTTACAACAGTGTATCATTGTCTTTAGAATGACATGGATATCCCATGTTTCGTCGTTTCGCCACTGTTGTTTACGTTTGCGTAATGCCTGTAAGAAACGCATAGATGGAACACATCACATCAGATCCGAACCTAAATCGGACCCAGTCTCCTTACTCTGAATTTTGTTTACACACATCCGATTTTCTGATCGGTTCAGTAGTCTCACTTGACAGAGAGGAAATAGTAAGCTCACATAGTATAGATCAATATTTATGATTTCACGTGCAAGTATTTTGTTTAGTCAATAACCATTTAGGATCGATGTTTATTACTTGTTATACTTAAAGCAACTTAAAAATATGGAGATTAGTCCATAAAAACAATGAAAAATAGTTGATAGTTTTTAATTAACAAACCGTAATATAATATATATTACCCGAAGTAAAGTACAGTGTCAAATCATGACAAATCAACTTAGTCTCAGTATTAAACCAGATAATTTGTAATAATTCTAAATCAAGAAAATTGTATGTTCTTCATTTTGTATAAGTAAATGGCAGGAAAAACATTAAAAACACACTGGTAGAAAAAATTAAGTGCAATCTTAATCTGGAAGATTTTTTACTTTATATCATATGCCATAAATAATCACTATCGCAGAGATCTAAATAATAAATTCATCAATTGTAATAACCACGGTATTTGCGATAGCACAAAACCATTATGGAAATAGGCCTATGAATTATTGGTAAGATTTTAAAGTTACATGAGAATGCAATTTTCGGCACCCAGAGGTCCATATTCTCAAAATTCTCGCACCTCAGCCAAAAAATGAGGTAGTGGACTCCCGGGGGGAGGGGGCGATGTCCCCGACGAGGGGGGAAATTTCCCCGACGACAGTGGGCGTGGTCGAACGTCGCTTTAAATGCCTCGAAAGTGATCTAGGGGTGAAGCCCCCGAAACTTTGACAATTTAGGGGTTTCAAATACCTGAAATTGTTACTCAGGAGCTTCTTAGAGGTACAGTAATTGCTGTCTCTTATACACATCTAGATGTGTATAATAAGAGACAGACTCTTTCCATAATGGGGTGGTTGAAGTTGAAATAATTTTAAAGTATGTGCGATAGGGCTATGGGTATTTGTCAGTAGCGGATCCAGGAATTCGAAATATTGTAGGCCCAGGGAGGAAATTTCACAGATAGAGGGTTCACCGCCTCAGTCCTACCATGGTTGCGGCTGAGGTAAAAAAAAATAGGGTTATGGTACCTCTAGATTGGTCGGAAATGGCACTCCCAGTCTCAAATTTGAATATATTTTCCCCCCATTTTTTATAATTAAAAAAAGGGGAAGGGGGTGGGCCAGCTGAATCAGAATTTTTTCTGAGTTCAAATGACTCAGCGGATGTATGCAGGCCTACCAACAACCATCTTGTATGTTTCCAGGTATAGGCATATAGGTCTTACGGAAAATGATAGCTAATTGCTTATACAATCAGTTATTCATTCATGATTATTAATTAAAAGTAGACCTATCTAATACTCAACGATTAATCTAGATTACGTTGTACACACATTCCACTCACAATATTGCATATTTATTGTATATTTACATGTCTTTGCACTCTACGTTCGAATTTAAGCATTTCGAATTGCGATTAAACGAAAGATATTGAATTCATCAAGCCATTTTAAATGTATTCTTGTATTTTTACCTTTATCTGTGTAGAACTTGTATTTTTGTATGTACGAGGTTAACAAGTTTGATAGTATCTGGCATCAAAATAGGCTCCCAGGGGAACGGGTGTGTCTATTTATTGCCTTTGTATGTTGATTAAAATAAATTATTCACATAACATGGGATTCGTGTATCAGGAAATGTGTGGTTTTTTTTATGACTTTGGCACCGTAATATGGTACTTAAGATGACACATGTCCCATCATGCACCTCCACCGGATTTACCCTTTCAACCATCTTCAACTGCCGGACGACAACACAGTGTCTATCCCCCGAGGGGGCATAGAAACAAAAACTTGTGTCCATTGACATACTGTAATCGGACATATGGTCATATACCTTTTTAAATTATTAAAATCGAATATCAAGTACAAATATGTGACCGTTATTAAATTTTATTTACCGGTCGTCAACCACAGTTTGCATTACAAAAATGGTTAGTGACAGTTTTTAAAGAGAAAAGATTCCCTTATAACCCCATATCCACACCCAACTCTGGATTGTCACCAAAATTTAATTATTTTTCCTTGGACCATAACAAACCATTCTAAAAAGTTTTATTCACATCGTTGATCAGTTTTTTAGATATCTGGTCTGGGACGTTTCTCTTTAATGGTCCTCATATCCACAACCCACTCCGGATCGTCACCAAAATAAAAAGGAATTCTCCATTCAATGTCGGAAATAAAAACAATCTGACGCATGTAAACCTAAAACTATAGACAGGAGGCTGCTAACAAGAAAACAAACACACAAACACGTAAACACACAAACAGAATCCGATGAAATTATAGGCTAACCTCCTTGTATTGCGGAGGTATTAGATCTATGCTTAACCTCACCCTAATTAAAAAAAGTGGACCAGATTTTTTCTGTGTCAAACTAAATTACCTAAAATTACTCAAGACAAACTGGTGTTTATCAGGCCCGTAGCCAGGTCATTTCAAGGGGGGGTTC
>NW_022704992.1:5030559-5073998 GCF_011630105.1 Anneissia japonica | reverse complement strand
GTATATATATATCATAACTTATAAAATGTTTATAAAACTCCCGCCAAGATTTAAAACAATCTATTGCTTAACTTCAGTCAAAGTTCAGATGTCTGACATTTCTTCCATGTTGCTGTAACGGGAATCCAACAGACCGCTAACTAGAGGACGGCGATCTAGGAGACTGTTATGATACACTGCACATGTGTCAGGCATTCCATTTTCACAGCGGTAACATGTTTCATCTCCATCGTACAATCATGCCTAATTATCAACCTAACTTATGCCATCTAGAATTATTTTCGAAGAAAGTTAAGACCGCGTGCAATCCGCCCCAGGTGTTCCACTTGAAGATTGAGTTTTCTTTTGCTTCAACCTCTGTCTTGTCTCTGCTGTTTCTTCATTGCGCCATCTGTTCTTGCTTTGTATTATTATTGAGAGTGATACATTGTATTGTTTTTGAGCAACAGTATAGTATCTTGATGTATACTGAGACGTGGAGCCTTGTAGCACAAACGTAGTCTTGATGGTTGTTACACAAGACTGAGAGACACACATTCTCAGTTAGTTTTAAAGAACATGTTAATAAAAAGGAACTATATTCCAATTATTCTTGCATGTCACTGTAGTAAGAGAAAATGATTTAAAAGATAGGCCTATTGGTACATGGTCAACTTAAAAGAGGAAGGCCATGCTTGACATATCTGGATTAACTAGAAAGAGATACTAATTTACCAAGATATGCAGTGTTCCCATACTTGATGTACTGAGATAAGCTAAAGGCAGTTGCAAAAATTATTGATTGATAATTTATTTATATTGTATTGAAAATACATTGCTTTTGCTTTCATGTAACTGTGTGCAGCCGACACATATTGGGCCTACAATACTTCCGCAGTTCACCTGACGAAAGCAGGTCAACTCGTAACAAAGCCAACTTGGCCCCAGTAGTGCAGTGCATAATAATAACAACAACAACAACAATAATAATAATAATAACAACAATAATAATAATAATAATAATAATAATAATAATAATAATAATAATAATAATAATAATAATAATAATAATAATAATAATAATATAATAATAATAATAATAATAACGAATAATAATAATGATAATAAAATAATAATAATACTAATGCTTGGTAGCATATAGTTATGACCAAACTTTTAGTGTAATGAAATTAAGTTGATTTATTTAGTGATACAGTAAAAGTAACTGTAAAATAAATAATAATAAGTTTCTAAAAGCCTAAGAGATTTATGATTATGGAAGAACACAATAACATCAATTTAAAGTTGGATAAAACCCCAAATTTTCATGTCCTATCGAACTAGAAGGTGAATAATCAGATTTACCTAATAAACAAATGGACTAACCAACGCGTGCGCAGCTTAGTTTTTTTCTGCCTGTGACTGGTGATACGGACTGCATGTAGTGTGTGTTTTCTAGCTAGACCGTTGTGTAATAGATGTCCGTGCAGTAATAGAAGACTTTACTGATCTCGTGAGTTTTTCTGTTGTGTGTGGTGTTGATTCACCGTTAAAAATTCGTAATAATAAAAATACATTTTGGTGTAGCATGTTCTGACATTATCATCTAAATACAGCCGACAAGTCATAAATATGGTAAGATATGCATTGTTTAACAATGGTATGGGCCTAATAGTAATAACACTTCTTCCATAACATAGGCTAGGCCCTAGACCAGGACGGTAGTTAGGGTAGGAAGGAGTATGATGATGGGCAGTCTATCTATTGTTGTTCCACCGGTCCTCCAAGTACCAGGTGGGACTTGTCCGCCTTGCCGCCTAGCCCGCTGTGACACCAGGGAGGTATACAAATAAGGAAACTACCTAACTTGGTTAAGGACTACTGACTGTTGATGTAGATTAAGGGTTGGTACCATAGGCCTATGCCTACCAACCATAGGGAAAATTCTTTGAGTTTTAATGATTAACAAACGAGTCAATAATTTTGGCGAAAGGACACTGTTTGGTTGGGTTGGATAATGGAGAGATAATTATGGTTGAAACGTCATGGGTTTAGGCCAAGTCGCCAGTATCTGGTCACTGGCATAAACCAACTTGGCCCCAATTTAAAGCAAAAGAAGTACAATAAAATACGGATTTAATCAGGTACATTTAATTCAAACTGGCTACATACAGTTTTTTTTTTTTTTTTTCATTGCACGACGGAAAAGTAAACGGTAGGCCTACTGTTATTTTAGGCTATCTCCTCCAGCAGGGTTTTTATTTTTATTTATTTTTTATTTTTTTCAATAAATCTAGCACTTTGGAATTAAACAGGTGCACTACTGTTATTTCTGGTAAATCTTTTTTTGGTAAACTCTTCATTTCAGATTAGCAACACCCAATATGTTTTCCTATGAATGAGCACCTTGCAAAAAACTAACAATAAAAGTCAACACAGGGACCACCCAACTATTTTAACCTGCTGTCTTGAATAAATCAATCGTATAGGGGCAGTCATTTTGTCAGTGCGCTAATAAAAAGTGATGAAACTAATGAATTTTGTATGCATGTCTAAATATTGTTTTGAGAATGTTAAACTAATAAATATTTTGGAAATTATAAAAGAAAAGGATTATATGTTATGATAGATTCAACAGATTCGAATACAATTGTGTAAATTTTCAATTCAATTGAATTCTGCCCTCGGATATAACTATTCATTTATTTAGGGCTAAGTTTGTTGCCTGGGCCGAAATGTAGTCTGGGCCGAGTTGGTTTTGGTCCGAGTTGGCTTTAGTCCGAGTTGGTTTTGGACCGAAGTGTCGTCTGGGCCAAGTTGGTTTGGTCAGAGTTGGTTTGGTCCGAATTGGTTTGGGCCGATTTTGTTTTGGGCCAAAGTGACCAGCATTTGGCCTAGGCCCAACTATTATTTTAGCATAGCGGGATAGGCCCTGCCTGGTTTTCATCTAGCCTATACAAATAATTTTAAACATTTTATTAAGATAGGGACGTTATATTTACCAATTAAATACCAGAAAAACAACAAATTGTCTTTTGCTGCTGAAAAATAAATTACTGGTTGTTGACTAAAACAGTGCAAATGTACTTTGGGTAGAGTCTCTTTATTTAAAATTCTGGAAAATGCTACTTTAATAAACAAAATGTCTTTGTCTTTGAAATATTTTTGATGTGGATATTGGTGCTTTGCACTTCCACTTTTGAAATTCACTTGCACAAAAATATATATTTTGCTATCAAACTAAAGCTTTTGTGATTTTAATTTCCAATTGATCTAAAAGGCACAGTTTACACAGTACCATCTTAACGATGCTTCCATCTCATGTCTTTAATGACCATTAACTTTTGAGCACTGTTGGACTTATTGGACCTACCACTGTTGAAATATCTACAAAAATTCATGTCTAAATATTTATTCTACTAAAAAAATTCTCAATTTTTCTTGCTTCCATTAATTAACCTAAAGCACGCATATGTAAACATTGAATACACCTTAAGTAATAATATATTTATAGTTACAGAGATGTAACTGTTTACATTCTAAAAAATGTCTCTCCATAACAATACGGTGGAATGCCTCAAGTATCCTAATGTTGTTTTTCGTTTACATTTTTCTTTTATCTTATTGTCGCTGAACATAGAAAACAACCCTCCAAAAATGATAGATGAACCTATTTTGGGTCATCGTGTTTTACACACTGAGAATTTTTTACCTTAATGACCTCCTAATCATGTAAACTTTACATTTTCTTTCAAGGATATTGCAACAGGGCAACTGTATGTTGATAACTTGAATGTCAATGACCAACATCAATTGTTATTCAACATTCGGTGAGTGCTTCAATTTATGTAAAATATGTAAATTTATCATTGTAATATCAGCTTGAATTTCTCCCTGTATACAAAACGCTGTTAAATGTTAATAACAACTTGTATGTTGTCATCTTCCACAGGCAAGTTAAAAATCTAGTGATTGGCAGCAACAAGCAGAAAACCATGATAATGCTTTGTGGTGCTGTTCCAAGGTAAGTGTTCCTCCTGCAAAACATTGTTGTAAAGCCTTAGGTGGCTTTTAATAGGGAATTGATTAATAATTAAATACAGTACTGTAGATATATAAACTAATTTTCATATTATTTTTATGTAATATATAAAAATAATTAAAACTATGTTTGTATAACCGTAGCACTTTCAACCACCGGTTCTCAAACTTTTATGTAGACGACCCAAACAAACGTCCAGGTAATTCGCCGTGACCCACTTTCCAGCCCTAGGACATTAAAAAAAGTCTCAAAACCGGGTACACAGAATTGAACTAAAAATCTATAAATGTCAATTAAAAGGCAATCCTAGACTCATGTCCCTTTAATATATTTGGCAACCCCAATTATGGGTCGTGACCCATAATTTGAGAAGCACTGATTTAAACAGTTGGAAGGTTGTCTCAAATTGGATGGATAATGTAAAATCATAATGAACAACGTGAAATGTGCAACATTATCACCTACTTCTGCTTTTTTCATTGAGGATTTTACTGATTCTGCACAAATGCATTCAGTGTTAAAGAAGATCAATACATACAACATACATAGTTAAACAGGAAGAACATTAATATTTAAGTATTATAAACTGACTTAGTTTTTTTTTTTATTTAGCAGAGACAGTTGATGAGAGCTCACATAATTTCAATCTCCATGATGGACATTTTTTTCTATTTTTGTAATGTCATAACATTATATTATTATCAATGGTAGATCAGCCTACCATAACAAATCTATATTAAATGATCTATGTAAATTAAATGTAGTAGTTAATAATATATAAAAAATAGTTTAATGAATGGCAGATCAGCCTGCACAACGAACTTGCTGTACTACTGCAAAATAATATTTGTTGGTAAAGGTAAAATCAATTTGTGGCAAGGCTATACTTTAACAGTGATTTTTTTTTCTATAAACTATTTGCTTAGAAATTATTGATGAATACCATTTATTTGGGTTTTTTCCCTTTCCATTCTGTCTCATCACAATGCATAGAGATCATATATTACACATTCTGCAAGTCTTTAACAATACCATTACAATGCATGTACAGTACCATATAAACCATATTACAAAAAATAATAGTAGACAACAATTTATACAGGGAGATTTGTCTGAATTTATTATCAACAGGCTTCTACAAGTATTAGACAATGATTCCATGTCTGCCGAGATCCTTGTTGAGTGTGCGGTGGTCCTTGGTAGCTTAGCGCGGGGAGGAGAGGCCAACAGACGAGCACTGGTAGAAGATGGTGCTTTGACTGTGGCCTTAAGAGGTAAGAGGAGTAGATTGTCAACATTGATACTTCAATTTTTTATTGTGATTACATTACTGTAAATTAAATAAAATTAAGGCTCATTTAATATTTTTTCTGTTATTTCTGTGTCTTTTTTCACAAGTTAAAAGTTGTACTAGTTTAAAGAAAACCTAGAAAGTTTAATCATGATAAATAAAAAAAGTATATATATTTCAGTCTTATAATAGCTAGGTAGATAGATAGTTGGTTTTACAAAAAACCAGTAGCTATATGGCACAATACAGGATATTGAAACCATATAAACCCCATAACATTATTAATCATGAACAAAAAAAATATGTCTTTTAACATATCGGTATTTGTTCAACTCAAGGTTCACAAACATTAATTATATTAGGATAGATATGAAAAGATTACAAAGAGAAATGGTATTCATCAGTTCTGTTTGAATTGTGATACAGAAGTGTAGGACTAGAAATGGTTCATGTGATATGGTGACAGTATTTTCTAAACTACAGCTATAGTATATGGATACAAGAGAGCAGAGGAACTGTTTTGATGGACAAGCTCAGGAGGCTCATGTTGCATGTTTTTATGTAGTGTCATTAAAATCAAGCAGTGATCTGGACATATCCATTCCTGCAATACTTCACTTAAGAAAACCCATGGAATATGCTTCCACTCAAAGTGCATGAAACAGCAATGTTGCCATGTATTCTGTTTTCTTCATATCTTTTAATATATACTGATGTCCTTGTTCACTTGTAGGATTGGCACATTCAGATCTGAAGCTTGTGGAGGCATGTCTTAGATTCCTGCGTCTCATCTTCACGAGTCCTGTTGCACCGATCAATGCTTTGTATGAGGTAAATTATTGTCTAATACGGTAGAACCCCCTACTTTGAGACACGTCTATTAAGGGGAACCCCTAGGGGACACTGTTTTTTGCCACGAAGTGAAGGAAATTATATATTTTTAGCACTATGGCTAACCCCTATTCAGAGGACACTTATTTTGTTCCCAAAGGTGTCACCTAAATAGGTGTTCTACTCCATCTCAATTTTAATAATTCATAATTATTTTTATTACTTATAAATTTTATGATTAATTTCAGGACTCAACTATCATACCCCATTTGGTACAGCTTCTTTCGAGATCCTTATCAACACAAGAAAATGTTGCAAGTATCCTAGCCCACTGCTGTAAGGTGAGTTTATAGTATTAGGGAGTGGCATTCTAGTTAAAGTGTTAATTGTTAATGTCTAATGCAGGACAAAAGAGAAAATGTACTTTACCAGGTAGGATACAGTACCTTGTAAATATATATTGTAAGCCAATAAATTGGGTGGGTATATATTTGATAGTTTCATTTTCAAAGATAATTACATTTATAGGTAGCCTACAGTACCTAGGATATTATGCTTAAATTAATGTGATGTTTGAGTTGAACTAACATAAATTTATAGTAGGAAAACTAGGGTTAGGTTTCTCTTTTGGACTGAAAATAGGCTCAGTTGATAATGATTAACTTTTGATATTTTATAATTACAATTCAACATAAGTCTAAAGAAAGTAATCATGTATGTAAAAGCATTTTACTGTATTCGTTTGTAATTTTAGGACTAAATCTAAGTAATCTAATATCTTGAGTATGTGACTGAATGTTTTCCATTATAAGTAGGTATCTATAATTGGAAAAACATGATATGTTTTTACTGAATGCTGATAACTAAATACTTTGTTTGTCCAAAAGTTAATTTGTTGCATTGACAAAGCTTTAACAAAAAATAGAAGAAAATACATGCAACAGGCACATTAAAACATAAATACAGTTATTCTAAGGTATTGTTATTGCATCATAATTAAAGAGTTGACCTTGGCATTTATACATTACATATTAAGGGATTATTTTTTAATATTTTGATAAAATGTGAATTGAATGTAATAATAGTGATAGAATTGAAATGTAAAATATACAGATTAGTACAACACTTGTACAACTTTAAATTAACATTATCATAGCTTTCCTGGAACTTCGTGAAACTTTGAACCTTACTCAAATGCTTTGCGACTAGATGCACACCATTAAGGGAAGATGCTCAGCAAATTCACAGAACTAACTGATATTTTCACTGAACCCCCTATGATGCTGTTTCCATATTACAGTACTTTGTATATCAGTTTGTCAGAAACACTCATTTTAAGTCAAATCATAGTCAAAAATCCCAATTCTATTTCAAAGGAAGGAAACAGTTTAAAAAAATTAATGGTTGGAGATAAATCTGGTTTGTGGACACATCCGAAAACCAGTATTGCTTTAGTGGGACATCCTAATTAAATATCAATCAATTTCATGCAGAACTATATTTTTTATCGTTTCTTCTAGTAGGGAAATTAATAACTATTGAATCTCACAAGGACATTTTCAGTAGATTTAATGTCCAGTTACTATTTGTTATATTCTTAATTAAAAAAATTTAATTTAAAATGTTTAATTATTTTTCCGTTTTTTCCTTTATAGACATATGATCATCAACTGATTTTACTGCAACATGGATCTGTTCGTGCACTGTCTCCCCTTTTATTAAGCAACGTACCAAAGGTTGGAATACTCATTTTCATCATATTTATTGCTTCACTTGTTTGTTCATCTGATTATATATATTCATTTAATTATATTATCAGTAATACGCAATAAAAAGAAAATTGACATTTTTACTTTATAGTTAGAAATTGCACACTCTAACATTGATGAATACAGTATTGTGTTCTTTTTATTTATCATTACTTAAATTATGCTATGTATAATTTTACCATTATCATATATATATTGTATACTTGTAACCATATTACTCATTCAAATTCTTGTTTCTTATGTAAATTGTTCAGGTTCAATTACCAGCTCTTTGTTGTTTTGCTGCCATGTGTTATGAAAACCAACAAGTTTCATCAGCAGTGGCATCAGGTATCTACATTATCTACATTAATTAGATTTATATATGTTTAACTTTGAACTTTGACATGATGCATTGTTTGGTTAGGTGGGGTATACAGGTCACTAGGACCTTAGTAGAGTAATGCCCCCAAATTGCATAGTCCCTTTAGTCATACTCATTATTTTTTGTTTTGATTGTATTCATACTATAGTTTTTTTTTTGGGGGGGGGCATGTGGGAGTTGTAATAGCCCATGGTGGCTCACACACAGATAAGATTAAAACTAGCATAAAATATTATAGATGTTTTCAAAAAAAGTATTTTATGTAAAAAAATATATTTTATAAATTGTATAGAAAAAGTAATAAGCCTAAGTAATAATGTCTTTATATTTATACTCACATATATCCATCTCAGAGAGCTGCTCTAAGTACATTTTCAACTTGCAAAATGCAGATTTTACTGAATTTATAAAATTTGAAATATTTCTTCTAAATGTATTTTATATAAAGAAACTGAAAAAACAGACCAATTATGCAAACAAGCAAATTTCAAAAACTCGGGGGTCGTGTCCATCCACCATTCATGATACTTGTAACATTATAATAAATTTAACTGAAAAGTCTGAATGAGTCTGTACAGTGACTGATTTTTCCTCTTGTTTTTTATATCTACAGCTTCATATAATGGGGAACCTCTATACCATCATTTCAGCTGTCTTCTCGCAAGGAATAAGCCAGTGAAAATGCAGCTTGCTGCTGCTAAGTGGTAAGCAGCAACTTTACATTTATTGGAATGTGATTTGTATGTGGATAATCCAAGCCTATATGCAAGGGATGGGGATGAATGTGGATGAATGTTTCTGTCTTGTATGCAAGGGATACTGTATGTATTAATGAGGATGAATTGTCCAGGCTGTAAGCAAGTGATAGATTTTAGTGGAAATGAATGGTCCAGGCCTGTATGCAAGGGATAGATATTAGTGAAGATGAATGGTTCAGGCCTATATGCAAGGGATGGGGATTAGTGAAGATGAATGGTTTAGGCCTGTATGCAAGGTATTGGGTTTACAGGGGATGAATGATCCAGGCCTGTATGCCAGGAATAGGGATTAATGGGGATGAATGGCCCATGCCTATATGCAAGGGATAGATAACAGTCGGGATGAATGGTCCAGACATGTATGCAAGGGATGGGGATTAGTGAAGATGAATGGTTCAGGCCTGTATGCAAGGTATGGGGATTAAAGTGAATGAATAATTCAGGCCTGTATGCAAGCGATAATTATTAGTGGGGATGAATGGCCCTGGCCTGTATTGCAAAGATTGGGAATTTTGCAGGGTAGATATCATTTAATAGTGCTATGCTGAGACCCAATATTTATTGCTCTCATTATTATTTGATAGTATGGCCAGAACCTAAATTTAGAAAGACTTAGTTTATGCAGAGCGCAAGTGTTTATATTAGGACATTGGCATCATCAGGTTTGAATTAAACATCAATTCTGTTTACAGTAAGTTGTATAAATAGAGATTGAAATTAGTGGAGGCATCTAGCCATATGTCCCACCAGAGGACAATGTTATTAAGTAAAGCAAGTTGTATAAATAATGAATGATATTGTAAATTCATTTTCAGTTTGAGTTATATTCGTCGAGTTGGAGCTCTCAGACCTGACACAGACATCATACCAATGAGGGTAAGTAAGCTCCGGTTTTTTTAAACATCAGAAGAATATTCATTGTTGGTTTTGATGTATGTGTAAAGCTAAGAATCTATTTGTCCGGTTGCAGTTCCGGCTCTGTTTGCATTTACAGTTTTTAAAGGCCTTTTTGCATGGATTCACCACACTCTACGGTGAGTCAGAACGGATGAATTGCTTCATGGAGCGATTAAAATAAGCGTATGCGGTCACGGAGACGCAACGCAAACGCAACCTACTAATGGAATCACTCTTGTTTAAAACAGTTATATTGCTTAAACCGCAGCAACCGTAACCGGACAAATGGATTCCTAGCTTAAAACTTTGCCTCTAATCAAGATATTGGTATTCTTGAGTCTCCAGAAAAAGTATATGTTTTGAATATTTGGAGGTTGTATTACCAAAGCCTATTGAAATAGTAATGATTACATATTATGTTGTTTGGACCTTACATGGTGTGTACTCACGTAAGGGACCACTTTCCCTGGACCCGTGGATGGTCGCTTACGAAAGGTTCAACTGTATTATTAATAATACACAACACATTCTACATGATATTTTATGCAGTTACTTATGATTATTTGTTGGAGACTACTGGGGATCCATCCAGTGAAACATTGTCATTTAAAGCCATTGATGTTTTCTATAACCAATCGTTGTGGGTTGGGAAGTTCTAGTATTTTTTTAACCTTTGTGCCAATTGATAATCAAATTATTCATCTCATAATTTTTATCTTCCTAGGCTCTGCCCACTTTGGTTCGGATGTGCAAGAAAGACATGTCAATCGAGGAGCGTGTTGATGGTGCAGAGACACTAGCCTATCTGATTGAGGAAGATCTCGACCTGCAGTGGACGGCCAGTTTCACCGATCATCTTATCACAACTTTAGCAACATACTTGAAGATCACAGAGGATCAGTGCACAAAAAGTGTATGGCAACTTTTCATTTATTTATTTATTTATTTTTATTTAGTTATTTATTTTTTATTTATTTATTTTATTTATTTATTTAGTTTTATTTATTTAATTTTATTTATTTATTTATTTATTAATGTTAACCGTAAAATCAAAGCTGATATCAATAGAAAAAAATGGGCTCCTGATAAGAGCATCAGTATACCTCAGAAACTACAGTAGGTCAAAGTTACTCTAAACGTAGTCCATTATCGCACAAGATGCTATCAGCCATTGGTCATCTGTCAAAACATAGGAACAATTACCAGCTCCCTGATAGAACTACATTCACACTGTACTTGTCAATGAAATGAACTGAAAATAAACTTAACACATTCCATTTCACAGAAACATTCAATGTATCTTAAAACATTCCATTTTACAGAAAAATTCCATAACCACAGCATAGAGTATGTCTGCGTAAGTGCAGTATACTAACAATACAAGCATCAAATCTCCTTTAAAGAAAGCCATACAAAAACATTTTGTTTATTTATTTCAGTGTTGGTGTTTATACTTTAAATTTTGTTCATTCAGTACCTTGCTTAGTTTTATGTTTATTGTTTTTTTAGAATATTGATGTCACAGAGGTTTCTAATTTGAAGCAAGCTGCATTCAGAGTGTTCGCATCACTTGGTGCAAACGATGAAGACATCAGAAAAAAAGTAAGTAAATAAAATTAGCAGTCGTATTAGTAAGATACAAGAGTTAAATAATGTATACAGACAGACCATATCTTCTTCATTCCAAACACTAACCTATTAACATAATAAAGCTATCAAAACCTTGTGCTTTTGATAAGAAAATGTAAAGTTTTAACAGCAGACCATATACATAACAACTGTTGTTTAGCGTTGGACTGTGAATATTTTAATATATATATGAGTGATGAAGTTCATATGAAATAATCATTTGATGCATTGATCATCAGAATCAATGTGGATATCTTAGAGGGACTCACAAACCTTAACAGGTTTCCAGTCTAAATGCCAAGGTAACAATAAATCAAGGTAAACACTCCTGTGTGACTACTTATAGCTTCTTCCTTTGTTGTACATTGTCTGCATTAATGTACCCAGAGATATAATGCATATTGAACATTTTTTTTATTGTTATAGCACTTTAAATAATCATAGCTGGCTCACTGGTTGACAGGAATGAGGAAACTTGTAAGGAGTACCCTGGCCAGGGTTCCTGTGTAAACAACTATTTTAGGGGCCTAGACAAATAGCAGTTAATTTAAATAATATAATGTCATCTAAAATAGTCCTAAGTTGCTTGGTTTTAGAAGAAATACAATTTTTTTTAAATATAAAATTGAAAGTTCTATATTAATTATCATTATTTTTTTAATAGATTATTGAGACAGAGAATTTAATGTCACAAATTGAACTCTGTTTGGCTGACCATAACACCAAAGTACAATTGGCTGCAGTCAGGTGAGATGATCTAAAGTTTTTAACTTCAATGCATTCATAGGTATTTTATTGCATCACATCATTAACAAAAGAGAATTAAGATATAAAGCTAAGGATTAAGACCTTAGGCAAAATATGTTTTAGATCTTATTAGAAGATCCTTTTTGTTTGTGGCGACTGAACTGTTATTTTTCTTTTCTGCATATATAATGAGAAGTTCATTTGTGTTATGTTATTGAGTTCAGAAACAGTGATAAATAATAATAATTCAATCTCATGTAATTTTTGGTCATCAATTGGCTCAACGCTTACAAAATACAAGAACTTCCCAACCGTAAAAAGATTGGTTATAGAAAACATCAATGGTCTCAAATGACTGTATTCAAGTAATATTTTTCTGGAATCACAACTATTTGTATGTGCATAAAATATCCTTTTGATTTGCTAGGTGTTTGCATAGTTTATCACGGTCTGTGCAGCAGCTCAGGACAAGTTTTAAAGATCATGAAGTATGGAAACCGCTAATGGAGGTAAAAAAAAAAAACATTTTATTTACTCAATTTATATCTTAGATTAGTTTAAATATATAGTTTGCTTTGAGCTATTGTAATAATATAAACAATAAATTTAATGGCGGTAAAAACACATTTTATTTTCTTAATATGATTCTTAAATTAGTTGGAATATACAGTGTGCTTTGAGCTATAATTATGATACAGGTGAAGTCTGGAACCATTAATGGAGTTAAAAAAATTACATTTAATTTGCTCAATTTATTTCTTAAATTAATTTAAATATATAGTTTGCTTTGAGCTATAAAATAGTAATATAAACAATAAATTTAATGGAGATAAAAAAAACCATTTTATTTACGTGATTTGTTTCTTAAATTAGTTGGAATATACAGTGTGCTTTGAGTATAATTATCATACTTCATTAATTTTAGCTATAAAATTTAAGAATAAAATATTTAAGTTATTATTAGCATTCAATTGAATATTTCAATGAGAGGATTTCCAACTAATAGATGTATTATTTACATTGTTCCATCATTTGTTAAGACTCATAATACTGGCTAGCAGACAGCTTAAGGATTTCTATTTTTTTTTACTTCTATTTCAAAACTGACATTGTTTATATGTACGCTAACTATGCTTGTAGTAAAGGCCATACATTCAGCAAATGACTATATATATATATATATATATATATATATATATATATATACAAATTGAATTAATTTATTAACCCCACTAAAAACATATAACCAGCATTTTTAAGATTGTCTGTCAAACCCTGTTTTTATTTAAAGGTAAGTAAAAACCAAAATATATTAGACATTCATTTGAATAGTCTATTATCAAATTATTAAAACAATTTCCATTTGTCTTTGTCACCTTTTTGCAGTTGCTCAGCTCATCTGGTAATGCTGATTTGCTGGTGGTTGCATCCTCCACTCTGTGCAATCTGCTTCTGGAATTTTCACCAAGCAAAGAGGTTTGTATACAATCTCCTTATAATATTGAATATATCTTTAGAAGCTCGAGTACTTTTTTGTTGTTTTATTAGGTTTCTATTGCTAAAAAAGAAATTAATAGTTCCAATTCATGTTTTGCTGCTTATATGATTTTTCATAATTCACTTTATTGCAATTGTAAAACAGATTGGATAATACAAAATACTCTAATAGGAATGGAATATAAAACAAACAAAAAACCAACAGGCAGAAATTTCCTAAAGTGAAAAATCATAAAACACAACATGAATTAATGATATCACTATCACATATAATCAATCTTTTTTGTTAAAGTGCATTGAATGTTGGGATTATGCTGAATGTTGTATGTTGTATTATAATTATTTACTGTTTATATTTTTTCTGATATTTTGATCATTGAATATATAAATGAAATGAATGTTTTTCTTAGAAAAAAAAACATATAATCAATTTTAGTACTTACATAACATTTTCACATATACAATAAAGGGCTTAAAACATTATTTATCCCCTGATACTCAGATCCACAAATCAGCAAACATGCACAACAAATCAGCAAACATGCACAACGTACAACCTCCTCCGCTTCATGGGGAATGTTCCTAGTTGTTGCATGCAGTGTATCGTACACACCACATACATTCAATATAGAGCATTCACATCATTCCAGTTACCCTTCTATGCACCTGGGTGAATTGAGAGACAAACACAGATTAGTTGCCTTGCTCAAGGACACAAGTGAACTGCACACCGATGTATCAAACCCCCGACCTTAAGATTGGCACTCCAAATCTATAACAACTGCTGTGCCAAATTTATTTAGTAAACATTTTTTCAGGCACAAATAACAATGAAAATTGAAAATCAAAATCTCAGGCCTGATGGATTGCCTAAATAGCCGAAACTTATCAACTGGTTCTGCAAACTGTATTTCAATTAAATAAGAGAAGAGCAAAATACATACAAATAGAAATTAAATCCTACAAACAAAAATAATATTATTATAACCTTACCTCCTTCAGAAAATTGTAGAAGCTGGCGCTGTTGACCTGCTGTGCAGACTGACAGAAGAACTGAATCCAGCCCTGAGACTGAATGGTGTGTGGGGGCTAATGGTAAGCATACACAATACTTCCTAAACAGAAAATGATTTAAATTTGATTTTGTATTTGATAAAGAAAAGATTTGTATCATTCCAAATTTGTACCTCATAACTGCCTAAAATAGCAGATCAAGGAACTGAATTGTAAAACATAGTAAAGTACTTTCAAATTATAAGAAGTAGAGTATTTTGATACACATAAATTGTATTTCTTTTCATTAAACAAGAGGGTGTTGTGTATTATCAGTTACGTCCCTTGAAATTGGGTATACATTTGATCTTCAAAATAAACTTTGATTTCTAATAAAATAAAGATAACTTTCAAAAATTAAATTTTCATTTTGTACATTTAAATAGTTTTCACTTTTGATATTTTAATGTCAAATTTTATGTAGTTTCCATTTGGTTTTCCTGCTGTAAAATGACATTTTAAATAAAATAGGAAATACAAATGCAATTTTATTTTTGTATATTTTTTTTCCAGAATATGGCATTCCAATCCAGGCAAGAAATTAAGAATCAGATTCTATTGAAGCTTGGCAATGCCCAACTGTTTAAGCTTCTGTCAGATTCAAATGTTGATATCATCATGAAAACACTTGGCTTGCTCAGGAATTTACTATCCACAAAACCAGTAAGTGTGTCCTATTTCAAATATTACCATTCATATATGAGTTGTGGCAAAATGGCTAAGTTGTAGCAAAAATTGAAATTCAAGCTATGGATATTTTCAGATACCTGAGTATGTGATCTTTAAAATGAGGGTCATTCATTCAAATTGGACATTTCAAGCCTAAGTTATTGGAAAGTGAAAGTATAGTACTCTTAGAGTCAAGATAAACATGATTTTGAGTAATTGCCTTTCAAAGTTATTTGTGCATACATTGTTTAATAGAATGAACTATCAAAATAATGTTAAATAAACAATTTGTTAACCACTTCCAGAACTAATACTTCGGGATATGATTAATAAGACATTAAACTTTTGATCTGTAGTGAAAAACAAGTTTGGAATTTTAGGCAATTTTTTGAGCTCCCATATTTTATAGCTCATTTACTCAATACTGGACTGTGTGACAACTTAACCATTTCGCCACAACATGCCTCATATTACTTAATTTGAGATACCCCTTTTCACAGGATCTATGCAATAATGAACTATACTCAACTTTTCTACTACTGTATATTATTAATTTTACATGTGTAATCATATTATAGAATATCATCATGTATTCAGAGTTCATTAATAATGTTCGTCAACTTATCTGTGGGCCATAAATATGTGCTTGAATTAATAAACCGTTTTGGGCTGTATTTCGCTATAGCAGTTCTGAGTACCGCATGCAGTTTCCAAAAAAACAAATTTCAATACTCCTTCGAAACTAGCGGATGATCGATACGCACAATGCAAAATTTCATCAGGTTATCCACAGATATAATGGAGTTATAATCGCAGGCACGAGGCCACAATAGTTGTAATGTTTATAGCTTAGTGTAGGTTAACATAATCATTGCCTATCTATAACATCTACTGATATGGTACTTTTACATTAGTTCTCAGCTTGTCGAATGACGGTCATAGACCGTTTTGACCCAAGGCTGAATCTTTACAGCATTGAATGACCACTCACCTCACTGAGAGTCGGGTTTCTTAACTGCGAGCAATTTACATATCAATGGTGCATGACACTTGTACATATGAACAATGTTATAAAATACAATAGCACTTAATTTGGCATAACCTCAGACTTCACATGACAAGTTTTTTGTCAAAGAGAATTTGATAGTCTGGACATAGCTATATAATTGACTCAATGTCCTTTTTTGCATAATGAACCTGATGTTTCTGGTCTTACAGTTGGGTTGGGTCTGAGCATTCTGAGTAGGTCATCATTGTAAACAATCCGTTGCATGACGGGTCATCACGTGTCATTCTCATAGTGTGCATCTTTTTCCGATTCCACTAATACTGATGAAAATGTTGACAACATACATTTATTTGTGCATTGAAACTTGTTTGATTTGACTTTGGAATTATTTTTCAGGATATTGATGTAATTATGGAAGTGCATGGGCAGGACATAATAGCAGCGGTAACTGTGATCCTGGAAGAAGACCATCCGCCTGGAGTGAAAGAGCAGGTTGGTTAAAATTTGCTTCATTTGAACTCTGTTCTCTTTCTATTACTTCAATGCAGATTCAAGGTTAAAGTTCATGATAGTAACTGTGGTATGGAGATACACCATTAGTGATAAAAATATAAAAATATATTAACTTTACCTTTAAGATCCAGGCCACACCTCAAGCGCTTTGAGATTGTTCAGTGTAAAGCGCTATATAAATCTAACTACATTGCATTATATTTATCACCAGTGGAGGTGTATCTTAATACCACAATTACTATTATGTGATTTTATGATATTCATTACATATTATGCAATACCTTAAGAAACAACATGTCCTAATGGGAAATTCCAAGTGTGTATATCAATTGGCCTCATAGCTCTGTTGATAGAGCATCCGAATGGTAATCGGAAGGTCTTGGGCTAAAACCCTGATAAGGACAATGCATTTTTCCTCAAAAATTTATTATCATCACCTATATTTTTATCATGAGTGGAGGGGTATGTCCATACCACAGTTACTTTCATGTGCCTCTATATATGAATTGTGTTTGGATTGTTTTTTTTTTGAGCATTTGAGTATATATTTTATATTTCAGACATTGTGTATCCTAGCAAATATTGCTGATGGTGTAACAGCCAAAAATTTCATCATGTCCAATGAAGACATTTTAAAGAAAATCACTAATTATATGGTGAGTTTAGTAAGCAGCAGTTTATCAAAACTGAATGTCCAACCGTCAATGCAACACATACCCACAGAATATAAAAGTAGAATGTAAAAATGCAATGATTATGCAGTCGGATCAAAATTGCAGTTAGGGGCACAAATCAAAGCAATGTGTGCCCTCAATGTTTTTAGTTTATTTTGTGTGATCACTTTTCAAACATGTTTGGCTTTAAAATTTCTGAATTTTTAATTATTTTACTGCTTTTATATCAGATGAAAGTTTACTTGTCTGAGCCCCTCTGATCTAGAAAAGTATGGGCTGTCAATATTCAAAAATTATATTTTGAATTGAGAAAATGAAGGGATATGATGTTAAATTGAGTCGTAAATATAAAGGGTTTTCTATGTATGTAGATTTATCTTCACCAAGTATATTTAACATGATGATGATAAAAAGAATAGGCCTAGTAATAAAATTTCAAGGCCTTTATGAATTTTAAATTATTACCCAATGGAGCAATTGCATATGCAACTATTAATTACTTTTCTGTCAGGTAAATACTTTGACTCATGGATATAAAGAGACAGGGAACATGAATAATGTGCTTTAGCTAAGGACAAATGGCAAGCATGGGATTTGTAACCAGAATTCTGTACATAAATTTAAAGACTAAATGGATAATTTCAGCAGGGTGGGGCTATCCTGGAAGCATTATGCTCTTATTCACCATTCACCAAGTCCAAGTTTAGAGTATGACCTTTGCCCTTTTTTTTTGCTAGTGGAAGCTAATGAGCTTTGTTCAGTGGTGTATCTAGGATTCTTAAAATGGGTGGCTGATGGGTGTGTGAATGTTGAAATGGGGTACTCAATGATTAGGTAAGGGGAACTAGCTCGCAAGATAAGCTGATTTGAAGTGATTTTTTAACTATGTGAACATGATTTTGGGGGAGACTGCGGTAGGGAAGGCGAGTATTTTGTTTTTGGTGGGCGTACACACTCACTAGATACGCCACTGGCTTTGTTGTCATGTACAATGAATAATCACTAAACTCTGCCGTTCAAAATTTTCCAGATTTCAAACAACATTATTTTGATTGTAAACACTGAAGATTAATTTATTACCACTATTATCTATTATTTTCAGTTGCATGGGAATGTGAAACTGCAAATTGCAGCCACATTCTGCATTTCAAATCTTGTTTGGAAAGATGAAGAAGGAGCAAAAGAAAGACAAATAAAACTGAAAGACCTGGGAGTACAAAAACTACTGATACAGTTGCGCAACTCTTGCGACCAGACTTTGCTTGAGAAGTAAGTGATATTCAATTATCATTTTTTGTAATAAAATCTGAAAAAAAATTTCTCAAGTTCTTTAAAAGCATTAAAACGCTTATCAAAATTATCAAGTAAAATTATCAATTTTTTTTTCTAAATATTTTATTTTATATCAGTGAAAATCACTTGAAAAATCATTAAAAGATGTATTGAAAAAAAATCATAGAAAGAAAAAAAAATCCTAAAAATCTACTTGTGAAAACAAATGAATATTTGTAGCAAACCTAGGCACTTAGATTCTTTGCATCATGTCATCCCTACTCACCACTCTTCAGCTTTGACCACACCGTCAAATTTTGTGATGAGCCCATATATGGGCATGAATATATAATAGTGTACATAATGTAAGTTGATATTCTAACAGTGTGCAGTTTATTTACTTGTATATTTCCAGAATTATATAATATTCCATTTTGTTAAATTTTCAAAGGATTGTCTGTTGTTCACTTTTGTTTCGAAGTACTTTACCATCTGTGAAACCATGTCTGAAAATGTCATTGGCGGATGCAAGTAAAGGGGACCCAGCCCTCCTGGGCTTCCCCCAAGATTTCTCAAAAATATTTAAAAAGTGGAGAAAAAAAGAAAATTATATTGAAATTCAGCCATCTAGAGTTGCCATAATCGTAACTCATTCCTCAGCCCCAGCCATGGTGGGCTGAGATGGTCTAGACTCTCCATCTGTGAAAATCCCTCCCTTGACACGAGTTCCTGTATCCGCTACTGGCGGTATCATGTTTCTGCTCAGCTGCAGTATGAACGCCATCTGTGTGTTGTGCTGAAGGTTTTTCTTGTCTTATTGTGTGAAGTTTGATTGTGCTGTGTTGTTGATTGGTTGACAATCCTGGTTGTATGTTAGGGTGAACGGGAAATACATTGTTTTTTTAAAATCTTGCCTTCATGTCTGTAGGGTGTTGCATGTGCTCACTTTGAATTCTTGCTGGGACAAACTCAGCTGGGGCGGATCCAAAGATGTCTGATGGAGGACCGATTTACATAACACTGTGCTAGAGGGTATGGGGCATAACACTATACTAGAGGGTATGGGGCTTGTCCCCGCGAAATTTTTGAAAAACCTCTGAGGCATTTTGGGTGATAAATTTTTGCTTTTTCTTTCTCTTTCTTTTTTTTTAACTTCCCCCCCCCCCAAAAAAAAAACATCTTTTGAATTTGCCCATCATTAAATGTTTCAATGATTTTTTCTTATTCTGACTTTGGTTGCTCAAGTAAACATTTCCCCACTACATTCAGCATTCTGAACAATCATTTTTTCCATAAAAGCATGGGTTTTATCAATCAATACTTATTCATAATGCAATAAATGAAAGTACTATAAAGAGATGGATTTTAAACATTTATGATTAAAAAAGATAACATAGTATAGAATAAGAATACAAAATAAAATATACAAAGAACAAATCAAATAAATCATTACAAAAACATTTTTATTGTCTTTGAAATGGTTGCAAGTCTAACTTGCTTTGAGAATTAGGCGGCGAAGCTTTGCATTTTACTAGGCCTAATTAACTGGAGTTTTATACGGTAAACACAATTCACTTATCTCTATTGTATTAATTAAAGGACTGAATATTAAAATGATTTACGAACGATCTTTTCGGTATTGTCTCAAGTTAATAGTTGAAAAGTAGGTGTTGTAATATTGGGATTATTTTCTTCTGGTCCCTTCACCACATGCAAAGTTCTCTGATTAATGTCTGCGGGTTCTGGGTAACTGTAGCAATGCGAACGGATGAACTTGTGGTACACTGTATGAACGCTGAATATTATTTTGTCCCGCTGTTTCTTGTTTGGCTGCATTGTGAACGATGTTGTAGTGCAGGGTTTCCGGCTTTCTTCTAGTTGTCTGTGGTGGGATTGTGCTGTGTTCTGGCTCTGTCGCAGTGTGGATGCTTCTTTGAAATATTTTCTTGTAAGTTGGGCGTCGTATATGCTCATTTTGAATTTTTGCAGCAGCTGGGACGAACTCTGTTGGGCCACTGCAAACAAAATTGGCGTAAGATATAAAATTAATAATAATGATAGACTTATAAAACGCATTATAAACCCTCTGCGCTAAAATAAATATTGTTGGTACAGTAGGCCTAATATGGTGGAGGATGACAGCGGTGTTGGAGGTAGCGACAGAGGAATGTAATTAAGATGTTATTTATGACATTATTTTTTTAACATTGACAATTGATAAGTACCTAATAATCTGGGTTGAGGCGGAGCTGACCATACGGTCCATGTAGTTCTTGAATTTTATCTGATCCCTGTAAATATTGCACCTGTAAAAAAGAACCTCACCCTTAATTATATTTAAACAGAATGTTATTTTATGTATATTGTAGAACCCGAATCAAGGGAAAAACCGAGTGGAGCCAAAAAGCGACCCCCAATAATAAGAGCATTCTCTGTAATAGTGGGTGCCATATTTTCAAAGGATTCTTTTTTTTCGCCGCGCTTCCTGTCGAAAAATTACCGCTTATTATCGAGTGGTTATACCATTATACCATTTTGCATTGGAGTGGTACACCTTTTGAACGTCGTTGGTTGTTACTGGCCAATTCGATTTTGTCCACCCCTTTCAAAGGTATAAAGAAAGTTATCATCTACTATAATATTAATCATTTTACCTCATTTTTAGAACATTGATTCTGGAGGAGCTTTGATTCTTTAATACAACCGCCTGAAATGACGTCACATTCGTGTAAATCAATATATTATGAATAAAGACTACCTCTCATGAGCACATTGTGCACATAAATAATTATAAAATTCAAAAAGCAAAAATGTTGTAAGGACATTGATGAATTAATACATGAAACTTGCGTATGGATGTACCGAAGCACATAATAATGCTAACTGTTACGTTTATCATTGTTGCTCAAATCCAGGTTTATCAATTATTGTAGTGACGTCATGAGGCTATTCAAATAAATTCACTACTAGAAACTGTTTCTGACCACATTTCTTAATAATAGTAGTCTAAAGATAAGATGGTGATAAGTACAATCCAACAGAAAATGGACCTTGTTACCTTGCCCAACATTGTAAATGTCTTGAGTAGCAGTGACTTTCTCTTTGATTCGGATTTTCTGAGGTTGGCCTCAAGTGAAATTTTTTCTGCAGCGTTCATAACGTTCTTTTTGCCATAGAAAGCATAGGTTTCGTTAATCTGTAATTTTTAAAAAAGAAAGAAGTAAAATAAAAAGGAAGAATACAATAAAATAAAGTATTACCAGATAGATATTTAAATCCTGTAATTATAACCAACAGCATACAATATAAAAAAAAGAACTTGCCTTTTCTCTAAGAAATTTATTCTTAATTGCGAGTTGCAATGTTAGCCTCGCCATTGGTTGTCGTAAGTTACGAGATTGTTTTAGCTCTTTTCTCAGGTGGTTGTTTTCGTTTTGGAGCATTTTGTTTTCATGTTGAAACGCTTTCAATTGAGCCTTAAAAAAAATGTTTAGGCTAAAAAATACAATATTTTCTGATGGACAAAATATCGACACGCTTCCTTCAAAAAGGGCGCCTGTCAGTAAGTATTAGTATATTAATTTCGTTTTTGTTTTTCGCTACAAACCTTTCACTTGTATTATTGAGGATGAGATAAAAAATTAAAAATTCAAGGGTACAGATCTCCCTTCAATTAAATACAACTTTTGGGACCGGATTCCATTCATATTTGCTCTAATTTGAATAATAAAGATAAAAGACATTTGTTAATATGGGACCACAGAAAAGTGGTCCCATATTTTACTTAATATTTAAATGGAGGGATCTTTAATTAGAGGGACACATGTAATTTACTAAACTTTTTGTGATTTACAGTACCTCTTGTTTTCGAAAAATAGCTTCCTTTCGATCGTGTAGTCGAAAAGCAGATTGAAGCTTCAAGCTTATTTCCGAAGACTCCTGTTTCATTGTAGCAAGCTACAAAACAAACAAACGATATACTGTATTCAAATTATGTGACATATGAATTCGATATTGACATTATTTTTTATTCTCGATATTACTTATATTAATATTATTAATAAAAATTGTAATTGATTATTGTTGTTGCTAGGCATCATCACGATATTACTATAATATTAATGTAAATATATCATGATGTTCCTGTATTATTTATATTTTATTTAAAATCATTATTATTAATAATATTATGTATTAATTATATAATTGATATTCATAATATCAATATTATCATTTTTAAACATTTCCTTTCACTTTATACATTCATAAAAACGAAGTATCATTTATGTTAGGTCTAGTAATTAGGCCCAATAGGCCCTCTAGGTCTACATTGCGTAATTTTATTATAGGGCTACAGTTCGTTAGTAAATGATAAGACAAAGGTTTGATGATGCCAAACCTCTTGCTTTAATCGAGTAATTTCTTGTTCATAAATCTGCGAGACTCCTTGTAGTCTGATTTGCTGCAAATCAATTTGACGACTGCTCTGAACCTTATCCTGTAATTACCGTTAAATCAATTACTGTACATTAAACCAGCAAACGAATTACAGTCCAACCAAGTATTTACATAATATTATATATATATATATATATATATTTGTTTTGGCTTCCTTCACAATGTTATTTATATATATATATATAATATAAGTATATATATATATGTACATTATTTTTATTATTTTATTATTATTATTATTATTATTTATATTGTATCTGCATATTGGTTTGGAAATTGTAAATACAAAGTTTTCTCACCATTGTTATTTTTGGGGAAGGTATTCCGACTAGTACCCATGGTGTAATATTTCGGCTTTGAAGATCAGTTCCACACGGAATACATTCGCTGTCCAAGTCCAAAACATTTCATAATACATAATTATAAACAGAAAAGTTCAACAATGCTAATTTTATCAGTTAACAAAAATAAGACCAGGTCTGGCAATAGAACAAAAATATATAGAGATTAGATGAAATGAGATGTTTTAGCCAGCCTACTATGAGGCGCCAAATGTACTTTAATTATTTAACAAAATTATATACATATAATTCATTATTCAATATATTAATTCAACATTTGTTCATTATACCTATAATTGGTTTTGCCTCCAACACTTATATATCAATAATTGGTGGAGCGATTTTCTTTATAAATAGTAACAAAACATTATTTATAATAATTTATGTGCCGTAAGTCATTAGGCCTATATATATAAATAATGATTTTACTCATGTCATTATTTATAAATAATTGTTTTAACATCGTATTTTTTTTTTATAAATAAGGATAATCGCTCCACCAATTATTTATATTTAGGCCTATTATAATGAAAAAATGCTAAATTATATACTAAAGTGCTAATTAGTGTTCCTAACACGCTGAGAGTTTTGTCTTGCATTGGTTTTTGCATGGAGGTATATACTCCTCATGGTTTTTGTGAGCGAGCAAATCAGTCAAAAATGGGTCCATGTAGAGGCTCGCATCCTTCTTTGGAATCGTCATCTTGTTCAAAACATTTAAAAAAAAACCATGTCTTTTCATCTATTTTAAACAGGATGTTTCTTCAACTAACCTGATACAATTGTATTGCAAAGTTGCAGATTCAAACTCCATTGTTGAATTAAAATGCAGTATTCAATGAAGGCTAAATTGAAAATACTGTAATATTTGACTGGTAGATTTCTTTTACTACTGGGGCCTAGGCCTATGCGAAGTTGATTATACTGTAATGGATGTATACTGTTTAGTTTCATCATGTTCCTAAGCAACCTCATCCTAGTGTTAGTATGCGCGCGTACACTAAGCGCACAAGAAGTGTGGCATCTAGTTACCTAGATCGGTACCGTACGTACATACCGCACCGCCGTCGGCTTTTTTGTGTGACGCGTACTAGGTAAGCTCGCATAAGTACTTCTGTTGTATAAGTTAAATTATTACCAACTCAACTAATAATGTTCTAGTACTACACTTAATCTATGCATTTTTCAATTTTAAATCGCATGGGCAATATCTTACTGGAAGAGACAATTTGCCTAATCAATTAAAATTATGATTGCTGAATTTTAGATTTATTATTTTTATTGTTTCACTGCTTTTAAACAAAATTGCCATGGCTAGGCCTTTATATATATATATACAGTATTCCCGGAAAAAGAGAAACTTAGTGACGGAATATAACACTAACTCAATTAAACTTTCCCATGTCTGTATTGTAATTTGTATTGTATAAAGTTATTTATTAAATACTAATTAAAAATTAGTACGATGATTTTTCAGTAGAGGCCTAGGCCAGGGTCTTTGATTTTTCGTAGGCCTGCTTAACGTAAACGAGGCCTCAGACTATGTCGGCGCGAGCCGGTAGCTGGACTTCTCTCTACTGAAGAGGCTAGTCCGACCTAGCCCATGCCTAGACCTGTGGTCGTCCACACTAGTTTGACCGCTACATACATATTAGAAAGTTCAAGCTTTTGATATAATTTATTACCACAAAATAGCAAATGAACGCCTATGTACTGTATTTCATATCATTTATTTCGTCTTCAGTTAAATACATAACAAATAAAGAAATATAAGAAAGCTGAAAAAATTGAAAAGAAACAATGCTAGCGAACATCAGACATAAAAATATCAACAATAGCTTCAACCTAGTCCTGCTAAAAATAAACTTTCTCAATTTAAAACGGCTTCTAAAAATGTAATACACGATAAAATCTGTTAAAGCCCATGAGTTTTGATAATATAATAATTGTGCGGGAATCATTTTAACCATTACCATGCTACAATAAAATAATATTGATACTGACACGTCGTTATCAGAATCATCAAAACATCACGGAATGGCTTCATTTCGAGATTAAGCCATTGGGCTTCTATTCGAGGTTTTACGGTAGGTACAGGACACGCTGATAGTGAATGATGAATATTCTATTAATATTCATTAAGTTGGCGACGATTGGTTGATAACGTATGAGGGCGGGGCTTTTTTTGCGGCTATACAAACGGTAAATGGCCGCGCCAAAATCGAATTCCAAAGATTACGCGCAAAGCAGTTATGAGCGTTACGATATAGGACGCTGGTGATTTGGAGGGAGACTTAAGAGACAAGGTTGAATAATATTGTTGTTTTTTTACTATTTTGCAAGTCGACATAAGATCTTACATCGATGGATGTATTACATAATTAGTAAGTAGGCCTATGTTGGGTCAGTGGGCGAATTCCACTCATTTCTGTTAATAAATTTTCCATGATGAATTTTATTTTATCATTGTTCGATAGCCCAACCAAGGCCAACCCAAGCGATAGGTGTGCCGTGACGATAGGCTTTCAGCCGCGTCTTCCTTCTTGTTATAGGCCTAGGCCTTTAGGCCTATAGTTACAGGCCGAACTAGCTAGGCTAGTCCTAGCCTCCATTTTATTGCAATTAACAGCTAATAGGTATTATATTTTCTTTATTTTGGTTACTTTGATATACATTGACTGTTACTGCAGTGTTTGTAATATTGAAATATTTATTAAAAAGTCCTAGGCCTAGGCTTAGCTACCTACCTAGGCCTAGGCTAGGGGCCTAGGTTAGGCTAGGCTTGGCCTCTACTAGGCCTAGGCCTAACAAATATTAGAATCAAACAAAACAAAACATCAATCACATTGAATTTACTGAAATATTATTCTTAGGCAAGGCTACTAGTATTAGGCCTTAATATTAAAGAGGTGAGGCCTTCTGCAGGAATGCTGCTGTTGTACTTTTTTTACTCATTAATGAGAGTAAGATTAGACCTATACCCAGAAGGATCAGACTATAAAAGTCTCTCTTGGGAAACAAGTAAACAAGTACATCTAGGCCTATAAGTGCTAATGCAATTTCGCACCTAACTTTTAATTCTTAATTTTTTACCTCCGTGTTCTCATGGTCACAAAATATTATTAACAAATATGTTCACACGATTAACCACTCACAAAGTAGCTTTTTCAACAAATAAGCCCACAAATAAGTACAGCGAATCTCTGTTTGCTAGCACGATGAGCGGCTGCCATTTTGCAATCAGTAAGAAATTGCCAGAATGTCTGAGTTTGCAACGTGAAGTTTTTTTATTAAATGTTTATGAAAACTTATCTATTTGTATCTGTATTGTATGTCATTCTTTATATTGTATGGTGCTGTTGTTTGACTATGTGTGTTCACATGAAATTCACACGTACAATAATTACTTCAAAAATTAGTAATGATCCAAATGCGTACACAGATCGAAAAATAGGGCCTAGGGGCTAGGCCTAAATCCAGAAAAACTATTAAAGCCAATGATAAACGTCAGTTTGATTAACCTCGAAAGTTCAAAAAGATGGTACTGCATGATGCCACATTTTGTTGTCGGATGTTTCATGGGAAAATTCCAATTAAAATTATAAGACTGGCCTTTATGGTTTCAAAATTTAAGAATTGACTCGGACATTTTGGCAATTTCTTACTTGATTGCAAAAAAGTACAGCTCATGCTAGCAAGTGCGGAACCCCTGTATCAACCTGTTCATCTACAAGACAGATTATTCATTGTTCTTGTTTTTTGGGTCCAAAGTTTGCCTCCAAAATATTGACCCTGTCTATTGTTCTTTATCAGGAAAAATTAGCACCTCAATTGTTAGAAATGATTTCCTGCTGGTGGTAGTGTAAGTGAAGCAAGTGTGACATGCTACTTACCTTACTATAACCTCAATTTGTCTTTATTTTTACAGTATAGAAAATGCAAATCTGGAAATTTTAATTGATTTAATATACTGTAGTAGTGTTATGCATTTAAAAAATACATTGTTGATGAAATATTATGTTTATGACTTAGTGCAGAGTGGTCACTACTGTATCTCAAGTTTTACATTTTTGAGCCAAGCTCCAGATTATAGACAGGAAGTTGGTGATTGCATAGACAGGAAAAATCAATAGATTCAAATTTTCTTACACATCCTAGATGTGGTACAGTACTGTTTATCCAAATCTATGTTCAGGTTAGATTTTCTGTCAAACAACCATGTACCTTTTCAGTGATCAAAAACGTCCATTGCAGATATTCTTCTTGGTCACAGTGCCTGAATGTATGGAAGTTTAAACAAACAAGTTGATTTTTTTGCGTTTATTTGTATTTGTCGGGGACTAGCGGTTGATAGACTTCGTGTCTGCAAGCTAGCTCCCAATCTGTCTTAAATGTTTTGTATGTATATGTATTTAAGCCATTTGAAACTGGAAAAAAAAGAAAGGAAGGCAGAACAAACACTGATAGGAGTATAAACGCTAAAGGCTATTTTTCCTGAACAGTAAAATGTGGCTTGATTCTAGTCTCCCTGAGTGTGTGCGTACTTCACTGAAACTTTCACAGAATTTACCCATGATTAGACTGACCATGCATATGTAAAATCGTATTTTCTTTTAAGTACAGTATTTGACAAAGGTAGAGTTACTCATTTATCGTGGTCAAAATAAATCCAAAGCATACACAGCATTCTTATATCACCAAGAATTTAGTGATCGGGCCACAATCTACTTTTCCAAAACTATTGCAATTCACAGGTATACAGTAGACCTACATTATCAAAATGATCCATTCCTGTCACAAAACATAACGGTCGCCATCGTCTGCATATGGACCGGTTATATGTATGCGACGTCCTTGTATAGGTGTATTTATTATTCTTACCATAATCCAGTCCTACACAACTACTCCGGCTCCTTAAACTAAGCACATGAGTATCATATTTTGATAAAAGAATTATAATTTTTGGTGTATTTTGAAACATGTATGAAATTTTGAAACATGTATGAATTTATTCAATAGATTCAAGTATCAACCTTTGTTTTTTTTTCAGATAAGTTTGTAAAATAACTTAAAAACAACATGTCAGAGCTGACACCAGATATGGCTCCAATTTTACTGCCAAGCGACTTCACAGCAGTTGAAATTGAATCTGAAAGTGACTCAGATTCGGACGAATCCTGTCCTATCTCAATTCCATTTTCAAACGTTGACAATAATATCATGCTTAAAAATTTACAAAACAATGATAATTATTTGGATGTTCCACTAACAATTTCTGATACGGATGAGATGGATAATAAGATGAATAGCTATTGTAGCAGCCAACCAGAGGAAACACCAATTGTTGATGTGGATAATAAAATAAATAGGTCTTCTAGCAGCCAACCAAAAGTAACAATTGTTGATGCAGATAAGATGGATAAGAAAATAAATAACCAGCCAGAGGCACCACCAACTATTGACTTAGGTGAGGTAGATAATAAAACTAATGGCCCTTGTATTGACCTGCCAGCAGCAACACCAAAAAAATCTTGTGAATCAAAAACAAGTATCGACCCTCTCACGCCAACTACAAACTTGAAGATGCTGATGAATGTTCTGAGCCCGATGATTCGTGACAGGGAGAACCGAAAAAAGTTTGATAACTTAATTGAGGCTGCTGAGAAGTCAAGAGAAGCGGAGAGTGTGATGGATGCCAATGATGCTCAAGGGGATGAAGAAAATGATAAAAACAGTGGTGGTAATCGAAAAGCAAAGTCCCTTGGGCTGCTTTGTCAAAAGTGAGTAGAATATAAAAGTACAAACAACCTTTTCATTTAGGGAGATATTTTTTATGATGTTTGAGTAATTAAAAGTATTTTCCATTTTGAGATTCGTGGCTTGATTGACATTCTACTGGTGGTGGTGGTGATGATGATACAATAATAATGATGATAATACAGTAATTTTATAGCTTTAGTTTTTCCAAGAGAGTCGTAGCACATTCTAAAAAAAATAGTAATGCACAATTTTATAGCAGGATCACATCATTCATTGTTTTTTCATTATTTTTTACTTGTCTAGATTTTTATCTCGGTACCCTGATTATCCAGAGGATGGACAAGTTTTAGCTATTCCATTAGACATTGTTTCTAAGGACCTAAGTAAGTACTCTAGGGCTAAATCTTTAAATTACTCTATACACTAATTTTATTCCAAACCATCATGATTGTGCAAAATGTACAGAAAATATTTTCATCATAGTGTAATTGTTTTTGAAATGATGGCCTCATTATTATTTATTTTACTTACTTTATTTTGATTAAAAATTGGTATGCACCTGAAAAGTAGTATTTTCTATGCACACACAGAATGATGTCTTTGTATATATACTGTACTTATTCCTGATATGATTTCCTGTCGATTTTAGTTCTGCTTGGCTAATATTGAACAAAACCCTAAAAATTACTTCTAATTACAGATGTTGAAAGACGCAGAATTTATGATATAGTGAATGTTCTTGAGAGCGTGGAGATGGTCAGTAGAAGAGCAAAGAACAAGTATGTCTGGCATGGGAAAGCAAGTCTACTATCAACCTTAAAAAGACTGCAGGTAGGTAAACTACCATACTATCTATAAACTTACAGACTGGGTGCTTTAAACAAAGAGTACAGATAAAGCAATATAGCGTCGTCATAGATTGGCCCACTTCAATGGTGGTACTGTATAAAGAAAAAGAATTCAATCTACCACCCTCTATAAGATTGCTGTATCATGTTGAAAACCGACAAACAAACTGTGCATGGTGCAGGCTCCCAACAAGTGTACAGGCCTCTCTTGTTCTATTCTCTTTGCTTTGAATGACTCCATCCTATGATTTCCAAGTGTCTTCCTCTTCTAACATTTTTCCCCATTGGTATGCATCTGTTTACCCAGTCTTCCAGCTGTGTTTATTTGCAATTGAAAGATATACAACAATGCACGTTCCTTCTGCTTTTCATAACTTTAGTTTGTTATTAATATATTTTGTAGGAGATAGGAGAAAAGGAAAATTACGGAACAAGGGTGGCAAAGCTACGGCATCTTCAATTCCAGACTGACTTTGAAATGGATCTTAAAATCTTTCCAAAGAAGAAACCACTGACAGACAGCTCAAATTTACCAAACGTGCAGAAAGATCAAAAAACAAATTCATGTGAAGAAAAAGGTACTGATAGTATTCTGTCTGTATAAATTGTTTTTATAATAATAAATAATAATAAATTGCTATTTATATAGCGCATATTGCAAGAAACTGCCTCAATGCGCTTAACAACAACTAAAAATGATTAATAACAAAAAAAAAAGATAACTATATAATAAATATAGTACCTGTAGTAATAAGATGTGGTGGCAAGCAGTGCACGGTCTCTTAAAGTCAACAATCCGCCTCTGCTCCGGCGCAATCCCAGACCTCTACCTACAGTAGGTGGTGCGAACATGGTTGTTTCTCACAACATGTTATTTCATTAATCATATTATTGGTTAACATGTAAATTAACTCTTAGCTGTTGTGTACATTATCATAGCACATTTCTGAATGGTGAATTGTTTGCTGTTAAAAAATAAAATTGTACACCCAAACCAATTTCATTTATTTCCAAAGCTGATTCCAGAAAGGAAAAATCACTTGGAGTTATGAGTCAGAAGTTCATCATGCTCTTCCTAGTGTCAAAGGTAAGGAAATGTGCAGTAGGGAGTGGACTTATACCCACATAGATTTAAACAAATTTTATTCAGCTTTGTCCAAGGATGTGCCAAACAGTGAACTAAATCACTCTTCAAAGGTGTAATTCCATCACAAGACAACAGGGGCTGTGTAACCCCCTACTCATCTCAAAAGATGTACTGGGTTTTTTGAAGTACACATGAGCCAGTTTTGTAGACTGGGCCTACAGTTAATAGTCCTTATATAAAAAGACTTGTTCCACCTCCAGAACCATAGGCAAGCGGCCATTTGACCCGTCATGTCCTTATGGTGAGCGGGCCACCCAGTCTTGAAGTTTCCACCCAGTCTAAAGCTAATTTCATTGCCCACCACCCACCTTTATTAACCCTCTTCCCCATCCTTAAAATCCATTCTTATTATTTGAAGTTAAAGTCAGACTCCGGAGGAAAAAAAGTTTGATGTGTTGTAGAACTGATTTTTCTAAAACAGAAAAGAGTTGGGGAACGTTGAGTGAGATACAGATTTTTGAATATTTAAAAACTGGGAGAAAAGATGTAAAAAAATGCGGTTATGCCCCTTTTTTATCCCCATTTTTTTGTCAAACATCTTTTTTCTGTCTTAGAAAAATCAGTTCTACAACATATCAAAAAATTGTTTTCCTCTAGAGTCTGTCGACCACCTACACTTTGTTTTCTACTGCTACAACTCTATACCCATGATAATATGTGTATACTTTCAATTATATTGGTTCTATATGAATCATACGGTATTGTATTTTATAGAATATGAACCAAACGCATGTCTTGCTCTTAGTCATCAATTTCTTTTATTTGTAGTTGCTCCCATAATGTTATTTCTTATTTGCATAATTAATTCTGTAATTGTGAATTAGTTTTTGGACATTAACAATTATGTATTTACTGTGGTGGTGCATAGTATACAGTATTTCATCTAGACCACTGTATTAGCTTAGTAGAACAGAAAGGGTAATTTGAATGTGAACGTTCAGGTAATGTACAAATGTAAAATGTAATTTCTCTGATTTTGCAGGATTCCAGATTGATATCATTAGATGATGCAGCAAGGATTCTTATAGGAGATGAGAATTTTCAAATTGATGAGAATGCCAAATTAAAAAGTAAGTTAATAAATGGGACATCAATAGATTTATTGAAAATCTGTTTTGAATATTTTCATTTTTATAGGTTACTGTAATATTAAATAAATGACTCATTGATCTAAACCACTTAATTAGTTGAAGATTTGTTCATGTTGTATTTTTTTCAATGTTTAACACACCGTATATAGATAATGAAATGATAAGCTTGGGTGAAACCTTCAGACATGCCAACCACTCCAATTTCAGATTAGTCACTCCGTTTATTTAAGCAAAACTCTGCACCCCGATTTTGGGTCGAAAATCTCCACTTCTTACGCATTATGGCCGGCTGAAATAAATCACACATTTCCAAATAATAAAATCCTATAGTTCAGATAAGAACAAGACCAGTTAATTTTATCCTGAACAGCGCTCTGAACTGTATACAAAAAGTAATTCTTGCTCCATGGTCTACTGATTTAGAAAAAAGTCATTCGTGCTCCACAGGCGACTGTTTTTGAAAAAACAAATTTCATTGGCCAAATCACTGACCTAAAGTTGCACTGCACTCTGAACTGTATAGCGCTCCATTGTCTACTGATTTTGTAACAACAGTCTAGTAAACCACAAGCACCAAAGTGGATGTAGGCCTAGGCAGTGCTCGAAAAACTAGTAGTAGTAGTGTTGAGTTTTCCTTCAAAAAAGAAGCTAAAACACACACAAAGATTCTGTGAAAGTATCGAGTACGAGAAGTATCCTGTCGTTTTGAAATCCAAACTATGTAATGTGTACGCTCATTGTGATCTGTGCGCTGCTTGTCCACCGCAGGTTGCTCCCAGCATTGTGCTGGTACCCGTTAATACGGCTAAATGAAGCTAAAATGCCCTGCTAAAGGACACAACTGAAAAGCACAGCAAAGAATCAAAACTGCTTCTACACAGAATCAGTGCATGTTGTTATTTGACTTATAATATTGATGATTCTTATTCTATTTTGCAGCTAAAGTTCGAAGGTTGTATGACATTGCTAACATCCTCAGCAGTCTGCAGCTGATTAAGAAAGTTCATGTAACAGAGAACAGGGGACGGAAACCAGCATTTAAATGGATCGGACCGCATCCACAAGATACAAAAATCAATATAAGTGAGTTCTCATTGACATCTTTATGTTTACAAGTTGATAATAATAAATAATTTGTGAGAAAATTGATTGTTTAAATTTACTGCATTCAAAATACTTGCCATTCAATGGCTCTGATAAATAAAGCAGGGGTTCATGTAGAAAATATTTTGATCAATTTTTTAATTAAATTTTCCAAACAAAATTTTTCCTGGAAAAATCCCTTTGCAATTTTCTCTTTCTCAAAATAATCATTGAAATTCAAAGAGTCTTGTTTGTCAAGTATTTTGTTCATGTTAAAACTTTAATAAGTAGTGCTTAATTGATGTTGGTATGTTTTTTACAGGTACGGTTGCAGTTGAGAAGCGTCCTGTCACCAAACATTCCCTCTTGGGCTCTCCAATAAGCCTTAGTGAGTGTACAAAGTTAATATTTATAAAAGGGTTGTTATGAAAATGATTTTCTTATTCTATTTCCCAATAAACCAAATTAGTTACCAAAGCTAGTGTGTATAATCAAAACACACTGCTAGGTGGCAGTTTTTTCTGCTCGAATAACTTTTGGCTGTTTTTAAACTCCTCAAGCTTGTTTATTTGTACATTGTAACATATTAACTTATCAAGAAGCCTTGGTAAATTTTCCTAAGTAAACTCAAGTAATGTTGACCTATTAGATTTGAAATGCAAGTAAAACAGATGGAAAGCTTACACTTTTAAACTTAAATTTTTACATAGAGAATTGTACACAGTGAAAATAGCCTCATTGCATGGACATGGGCCTAGCCCTAGACTAGAGAGCCATACAAAAAACGTTCTGACATATTGGTCATCGTAATCAAAAGAAATATTTTATTCAGCAATTTAAGTTTGTCTAATAGTTTAAGTATTCATACAGAAATTGCAAAAAAAATGACTTGGACTTGCTGGATGTGAACCTCTAAATTAACAACAACCCCCGTAGTCAGCACTGGATGTGGCGAGTCATGCATGAACCAAGCCCAAGCGATAGGCCTAGGCCGCCTAGAATGGTCTTAAAACTCTTCATACTTTTAGTCTGAATGGAAATTTAAATCAACTTTAATTTCATGAATCTCATGGGACTCATTCAAAATGTATACTTTGTTATAAAAGGCATCATTTTTGCTGACTTCATTACATTTTAGATGATTTATCAATATACACCACTTTTGACTCTGCTGAATGCATAAGCATAGGACTTGTTTTTGTACCCACTAACCAAGATGTTTGTGACATAACAGCTCTTATCCAATTCGGTCTATTGCATGAAAATCTAGTGTATGTAAACAAAATCTTAAAATTTATCAAATATTTGTGAATAACTACTGTTATTATTGAGGTGAAGTGCAGATGTAGCTTGGTGGATTGTGTTCCAATCCTAGGGTTCTGAGTTCAAATCCTGTGACAGCAAAAAAAATTTTCTGACAACTGAAACAATCTCCACCCCTAAATCATGTAATGAGACTTCACTAATAAAGCATTACGTCATTTCAATTATTTGTTCAGGCCCCTGAATATCAGCTGACCTTCTAGGGTAAACGCTGGAATGGTCACCCTCTATATGGTGTAAAAAAAAAAAGTAAAAAAGGTGATCAAAATTTTGTAATCATTTTGAGGTAGCATTTGCAATGATATTCAAATTAAAATGCTGAATATCGTTAGATATAGCTTTGCGAGAATGTACATTCTGCACACGACAACCAAGGATGAAGATGGACACATTTGATATAGTGACATTTCTCTTGTAGGTACCTCATCTAGGAAAAGATCATGGGCACGGCACTCTTCGTTTAACATGATGTGTGAGACTATAGAAAAGGAGAATAAGGGTTTCTCTTCTGCTCCTAGTACCCCAGTTAAACATGAACAAGATCTTGGTAGGTTTCCTTATTAAAAATAATTATTATTCACTTATAATTGAGTTTTGTTGGAATTTTTCTTCTTTTGAAACTGTCCTGATTTAACCGGTGCAATACCTTTAATTATTGTTGCATATGCTGAGCTTGTAAATGGTGCACTTGTTGGCTCTAGACATAAGAGCATGCATGTAAACAGCTCCAATGGATTTACGGGGGCCCTATGACTTGGGTTTAATTTTTTTGGATACATTTTCTTATAAAACTGTATTGTATGTTTAACTGTATATGGTTTGATGTGTGTGGAAAATTAAATAAACATAAAAATAAAGTAAACCAAAATATAATCATAAGGCATGGAGACTGTTTGTCCAAAAATATCAGTGTACTGTAGTAGTCATGGACTTGTTCAGCTAATGGTGTTAAATAGAGAGAAAACATAAATGACCTTAACTCCTTGGGTTACCATTAATAATAATAATAAATAATAGTTGGATTTGTATAGCGCATCATGCAAAAAAGCCTCTATGCGCCTGGTGGTTGAACTCCTTGAGTTTGACATTTGGAAAAAAGTTTTATATGAAACTATAAAACCTACTCCTTAAACTCAGAAGTGTAAGTGTGTGTCTGGTATGTGCTGAGTACTGACTGCAACATGCAGTTTCTGATCACTGTAATAATGTGCATGTGGGTCTTGGCAATATATATATATATATATATATATATAAATAACATATTTACTTACAGTAAAACGTCCATTTTACGAATGTCGGTTTTGTGCTAGGCCTGGCCGCTGTCATCCTATCTGCGCTCATGGCAGGGGATAGCTAGGCCTAGGTATTGGAAACTGACACTTGATCTTCAAATTTTTAAATTTACAAACACCCCCTTCGTACCAAGGGTAAAATGGGCGTTTTACTGTATTTGCAAATCACTGTCAATCTTTAGGTAATTATTGTATTTTGTGGTGGAGTATAACATTTTGTCATATTCCAATACCCAAGTATTTCACCTAACAAGTACGATAGTGCTCATTTATGCCTTTTTAATTTTAGGTGATTATGTTTAGTAAACTTCCAGTTTGGTGAGTGCTGAGTTTATTACAAGCTTTCTGTCTTTTAATGTAATATAATTGAGTGATTGCTTTTGCAATTAATTTTTTATTTTGATAAGTGATTTGTTCTTTCTTCTAGATGAATCATTTCATGCTGATTTTGAAGCTCTTAAACGAAAATACCCTGCCCAAGTATCCAACTTAGTTTCCAGAAACCTATGCAATGAAGACAAGATATCAGTAAACCATCTTGTAGATGAAACAAGTACATTGATACCACCACCCAACATTAAGATTGCTAAGAATACTATGACTGGATCAAATGGTTCTGGACCTTGCCGTGCACTGTTCGGTGAAAACACTGATGTTAGCAACTCACAGCTTGAAGAATCCGAGGTTATTGGAAGTTGTGAACCTGCTGATATTTTGTGTTCTTCAGCAAACGGAAAGCAAGGTCTTCAAAGCTTACACAAGAGTAAAAGGTCTTTACTGATTCCAGTGAATAAGGAAATAACCTACCAACCAATAGAGAAGAAAACCAAAACTGAAGTGGATGCACTTACTCTACTACAACAACATGGGTTTACAAAAGCACAGTTAGACGATCTGCTGAAAGAAGGCAAAACACTCAAAGTGGTGCGAGTGGTCCCTGGCACTTCAGGGGATGAACCTGTAAAGATGTATGTCACAACAGAACCGGTTTCCACTAACTTCCACAACACCAGAGAAAATATACGAACAAATGAATTAGACAGCTTGACTAATGACACATGCAGTGGAACTGAATCCAAAGATGTGGACTTGTTGTGTCAGGAAGTCATTAGCCCTCTGCCTAAAAAATCAATCAAGAAAGAAATTCTCAAAGACGACAGATGCAAGTCAAGTATCCAGCACAGAATATTAACAGAAAATACTTCTGTTGATGGCAGTCCTTCTCCAGGATCATTAAAGAATGGAAGCTATTTTGAAAACATGTCTTCTTCCAGTAACCTCAATGATACACCAGTTAAACTAGATGGTATTGATATCACAAAGTTCCCAACAAAAAAGCTTTATAATTCATCACCTATTAGTACATCGTCACAGGGTAGGTATCTTTTATCATGGTTGGCACCACCTGTCTCCCCTCATTGCCAATCAGTCTGTGGGACTAGTATCGCAGAAAACGTTCACTCCCTTCCAAGTTCTACAGGAGTTGATGCTCAAGCTTGCCTTCATACAAATTCATGTTCACCATCTAGTGTGAAGATTATGTCAGCTGATGGTTGTCCTCTGGTACCTCCATCTACCCAAAACAACAAGGCAATGGAAGTGAATCATTTGGCAATACCCCATCCAATTCATCCTAGCCAATTCAGATGTCAACCTATACGATTAGCTCCTTCAACGGCTGGTATCACATCATCCAGGGTTAGTCCATATCAATATCCCTACCTACCTCCGTCTCGCTATCAATTACCGGCAGGGATTACAAGACCCGAGTTCCATCAGCAAGATGCATCATCTCTGTTAAAGGGGCTTACTAACCTTTCTCCTATCCAACCTACCACAAGACCAAATCCTTATATCACTCCACCAAGTGGTTCAATAATGCAATGTGTAGTTAGTCACGGATTAACAGCATTAAAGCATAAGATGCCGGGAAAGATTTCTCTCCCAGTACAGCGTCAACTGGCCCTTTCAAAATCTCCTGACTCAAAAATATAAGTTACCCACCACATCTTTGATAGAAAATGATTTATTGTTTTAGAATAATATTCCAGATTAACAATTTAGATATCTGTAAATTTACTGTAGTTTTAGTTAGCATGATTTTAGTTAAGGCTGAAAGGTACAATTATTTTTTATTATTGTGGAATTATATAATCCACAAAAGTACTGTATGCCAATTATTATCATATTAATATTAATGATTAATTTTAAAAAGGGAGCATTTTAAATATTTTTTTAAATATAAAAAAAAACTTATTACTGTATTAATATCTTTATCATTACTAAGTAAATGCACCACTATAGCCCTGCAAATGATTATTTTTTTAATTTAAACTACATACAGTACATGCAATTGCAATATAATTGTAGACTTAACATTGTGAATAGTATTGCTACATGATGTGAGGAAGATGTTGTCCTAATAAAAGCACACGGTGTATGCATACATTTTAATGAATATTGAGTAAAGCTTAATAAATTTTAAATTCTGTTATACAGATGTACACTACCTTTTTAAAATAAACAAATTCTGCTGCATTTTACCTAACTGATGGGATACCAACATAATTTAAGATTTGTTGAATAATTATTGATGAGATTACTAAATGCTGTACAAGATGTTTGTGGTGCTGATGACAGTGATGAAAATAAACTTATACATTTCCAAATATTTCTTCTTATTTGCTTCATTGAACATTCTTTCTATAAATGGTTCTAAAATTCAATAATCAAGAGAATTGAAACAGTTTGTTCAGTAGATTACAAAAAGCCTCATGCCAATCATTGGATTCATATTTGTCCACCAGCTACAGTAAATATGGTTCATGTGTAGACACTGTTAGACCTGTTTTTTCATGTTCCTGGTACCTTTGGTCATCCATTTTGGCCATGGTGCAATCGTAAAATTGGTTCTCCGAGTCCAAAATGGGGTAAAATACCAACACTGTGCTTGCAGTATTTTATTTTGGTTGTGATTGGTGGTAGAGAAATCATTTTGGTACCAAAACATTATTTGGAGGGATAATGTTTTTATTTGCTATAATACAGTAGAAACATTTCTCCAGAGGATACCAGGTGAAAAATATTAATGAAAAAACCTGTATTTATGGCATATATATACAGTATATACTGTATAAAACATTTAAAAAAAATAATAATTTCAAGCCATCAAACTTATTTTAATTGTGGCAAATGAAAGCTAAAGTGACATTAATAAATCACAAAAATATATTTTTTAAAATTAGAATAAGTTGTTCATAATAAATTATTATATTATCACTTTTTTGTTAAAAAATTGATGAGGGCGGGTGGTTTTTTTTGTTTAATCGGTACAATAAATTATTTCGCTTTTGTTTTTATTGATGAGGGAGGGACTGTTTATATTTGGCCTGTGCCTGTAATAGTAAATATTGTATAAAAACTGGTTTAATTTTATAGTTTTTTAAAGAAAATGTATTTGAAGTCACAAAATTGCATTGTTATTTTATGCTGTTGAAATAATTTGATGCAGCAAAAAAAAATTTTTTTTCCCGCATCAATATCTCCCCAAATTTTTGACGCGGACGGGAGTGATAATCTAAAAAAAAAAGTACGTCGGCAAAAAAAAAGTTAAAATCGCCGGCGCTATAAAATTGACGGCGGTTTATAACGTCAGCAGTTTTTAGTTTCAATTGCATGCCCTGAAATCGACCCATGCTGACTGGTCATAGCAGTGATGGATGTCTTTTTAAGTCTCCCAATCAAGCTAGAAAGCCTATCCTAGTAAGCCTACTAATATTCAAATTCACATAATTATTGATAAAATGTTGAACAATGTTTATGTTATGATGATGAATAAAATGAAACTAACTACAACAAAATACAGTGGAATTTCCGAATGACCAGAAAACTGAATTTCACGCTAAACAAAAAGTTGTTTGAAGTCCCAAAACCATTCCTATTCTTCCTTTAATAAAATACTTTCCGAAAACGGAACTCTCTATTCTGAATTTCGGACGTTTTATTCGGTCTGGAACATAGAAATGAAATTCAAACCCATCAAATAGTTAATAAACAATTTCCAGACGAAATAACACAATAACTGTATGTTAATCAACAACTAGGCCTAGCACAACACCCTGTGAATGAACTGCCGTACAGCTAAAAGGCCTGTTTATAATACTTATAACGATAACAAGGTAAAAGGCAATTGTTCATATAGAAAATAACCGAAATAAGGTAAGTTTTTACACTGTGGGATTCGATAACGTTCTGTCGGTTATGCGATAACAAACTATTTTGACAGATCAAATCAGATGACGTCATAATCCTGGAAAACATTAAAATCGTAGTAGTAGCAACGATTTTATCGTTTTTCAATAATTATGACGTCATCTGATTTGATTTGTCAAAATATTTTGTTATCCTATACACGATAAATCGTTATCGAATCGTCCTAGTGTAATAATTTCCCATTTCTTTTATTTTCTATATGAACAATTGCTTTTTATCGTTATCGTCGTTGCAAGATAAACAGGCCTTTACTCAGTCCCAATATCGTTGCCATAGAGAGTAGGTCTATCTCATTAAATCTAATGTTTACACGAAGAATGGGTTGTGAAGCCAGGTCAGCCTGTGTTTATAAACTCGATCTTCAAGGTGCTTATTGCATTTGTAGGTTTCCATTTTTGCTTGTTATAAAAGAATCCCAAAACCAAAAAGTAAGTAGGCCTATAATAGCTACCGGTATATCGCATTAAACGTTGACTTATTATAAAAGTTTTAGTCAATACTGTGTTCAAATTTTGTTTATAATTTTTGCTTATAAAAATTTTGCTTATAAAACAATATTTATAAAACAATTTCCAAAAAATAAATGATAATCTGAGTATTGTGTTTTAAAGGCCAAAGGTGCTAAATATATAGTACAATATTTTACTTTTCCATAATCTCAAATTATGATACTGTAATGCCTATGTGTATCACTACAATGCAAACCGTACATGTTTCATATATATCAGCTCCAAAAAAAAAAATGTTATTTGTTTTGCAAATAATTAATTCATTACTGCCTCTTCTTTTTAAAGTGTATCGCTTTTGTCGTTGCTGTCTACTTACCTCCCATATCATCCTTTATTTCAGTAGTTATTTGAGGAAGTATTTTTTAAATATTTGTGTATACAATTAAATAAATCACCCCCATTGGAAATAGCCTACACAGTATGCCACCAAAGCACACAGATCCGGGTTATATAACAATTAATTAAATTCTCACTGAAGAAAAATTAGTATTAAAAATGGTTTAGTTTGCATTTGAAAAGGGGCGCTTTAATTTGAAATTTGGGGACATATCCAAGGGTGGCGCTTAAATTCATAATTGAACATTTGGAAGGCGCTTATTCGAAATTGAACATTTTGGGGCGCTTATTCGAAATTGAACATTTGGAGGCGGCGCTTATTTGAAATTTAACATTTGGTATAATTTAGCATAATTTCCCATCAGCCTCAAATTGATTTGCATCACCGGTCACACTGACCTAAACTGACCACAACCGGATACGTACGGTACGGAACTGTACAGTATTTGTACAGTATTATTGGATGTGTTTGTAGCTCAGTTTCGGTTTGCTTGCTCCTTGCATTAAGTACTGTAGTTTCTTTTGCACCAAAAAAACAATTGTCTATAGGCCTTAATCTCGAATAGACGTCAATAACATCAACAGTTATCTTACTGGACTGAACGTTGAGGTGAGTATAAACGGGGGTGGGGACCGGGGTGGCCGGTATCCCATCATTTCGGTCGCGCTATTTTTGTTATGCAATTCGGTAGTTTATTATTATTAATATTACATGTATCACTTGGTGTTATTTTTCTAGTTTTACAGAAACAATGCAAATGTTACAAAGTTGGCTTGGTTTGAGACAAGTTTCTCTTTAACGTTTGTTGCGATATATATTTTATTAATTCTTAAATTGAATGGAGATTTATGAAATATATATAGTCAATAGATTAGTTTTTCTTACGTTTGTTTTCTTGTCTGTTACGTTTCCATTTATCTTGAATGTTCTGATCATGTTTATAATTTGAATAAATGAACATATACTGAATGATGAATGAAAATGAAGGGAATATAGTTTTATTTTCCATATAAAATTAAAGAATTAGATTGTGTTGCTATTGTTATGGAGTCGTGAAAAATATATTTTTTCATTCATTCATAAAGGGTATTTTATTTAAAAATAATTGTAATTGCAGTGTTAAAGACTGAATTGTAACAATTTTACAAATTCAAAAAAGACATTATAAAAGGCAAGAGAAAAACTTGGAACAGACATTTATTTTCGATAATTCATAAACACGTTTTCTGCCGAATGACTAATGACTGTTGTAGGTGTGATATATTATTATATATCATTATGTTGGATATTATGTTGGCAATAATTGATTATATACTCATAAATAAAATTTGCAAATACCGATGTACGGTAACTATACCAAAAGATTGTACTTTTATTCTATCATTTAGTGACCACATGTTCACCACGAGCCTTGTTGATGCGTGCCAGCGTAATCAACAAAAACCAACTGAAGTACTGTAGTAATAAATAGGCCTAAATATGAGCTTTTCTATTTTTTCTCCTCAACCCCCCCCCCCCACCTTCCTCTCTCTCTATTTTTTTTTTGGGGGTGGGGGGAAATCTGCCCCTTCCGCTGGACGCTTGGAAATGGCACTCCCAGATGGTAAAAATGCTTTTTCAAAGCAGTGTTCCTAAACAAAACTATTGACTTCCTCCAGACGGGAGCTATGCTCCCCATCCCTTAAACACCCTCCCCTCACAGGCGTCGCTAAGGTCTAATCGAGTACCTTTAGCCTATTCTATACTGTGAGTCGCCAAGCAAATTATGATTATGGCACCTCTAGATGTCCGGAAATGACACTCAATCAGACTTAAAATTTGAATACTGTATTTTATCTCCATTTTATTTAAATTCTGATTCTTTACATAATAAATATTAGATTAAATAATTGGGCAGAAGATAATAATTTATTTTATCAGGAACAAGCAGGTTTTAGGAAGGGTCATCGGGCCATGGATAATGTTTTTATTTTAAACACAATAA
>NW_022704992.1:5026002-5030134 GCF_011630105.1 Anneissia japonica | reverse complement strand
ATTCATTTATTTTCCAGACTTAAGTATTATGTGTCATTTAAATATAATTTTACAATCGAACTATACTTAATGCATATACAAAATTTTAATTATAGACGTATTCTTACTAAGTTGCGTTTAGGAGTCCTTGAATTAGAAATTGAAACTGGTAGATGGTCAAAAATTGATAGATTATGCAAACATTGTACATTAAATTTAGTTGAAGATGAGTACCATTTTACTTTAATTTGCACTTGTTACACTGATATTCGTAAACATTATATATTCAAGTATTTTATTGTTAATCCATCCAAAGTTAAGTTAATTAATGTCCACTACTGATATCAATACAATAAGTTGTTTATGTAAATTTCTTTATCACTCATTTAAACGTAGAAGTGATCATTCCCTCTGTAAATAGCTATTATATTTTATTTGGGCCAAAGGCCTTATATAAAAAATGAAATAAAATGTCCTTGGCCAATACGTGCCAAGGAACGAAAACGGATAAATGTAGGAGGTTCTGGCCGGCTGTGAGCATCCCACCTGGATTAATATGATGTCCTACCGTCGATGTTAGATACATTATACTGTTATGTATCAACAAAGCCCTTTTGGATCAGGGTGCTATAGAACGAGGACCCTAGTGGACCCTATGGGTAGTGGCACCGAAGGGGCCCCTATGGGTTGGTGGCCCAGGTTCCCCTGGTTGGATCCGCCCCTGTAATCATGCCAGTGTTGTATCCAGGGGTGCTTGGAGTGCCTGAGCACCCACCTTCAGAGGTTGAAAAAAAATAAAAGGATTTACTGATACGCCTTTTCCATGAATTGGTAATCATCTTGAAGTGATGAAAAACTCCCAAATCAGTGGTCCGTAACCAACAAAAATAAGATAATCTTTGAGGCTAAATTCTTGACCTCATTAATTCATAACCCTGTAACGGAGGGTCGTATCACATTAATTTTATTTTAAATGTTCTTAAAAGATTATTCTACACCATTGTATGATTGAAAAAAAATGAAAATGTTTTTGACCTTTGAAATCAAGATGGAAAAATGAACCAAAACCAGACTTAATCTTGAAATTTATTAATTAACTGTACTAATATGGAATTTTCGCAAGCTTACGCAAATGATAACGAATACGGTTACATCATCAAATTTTAGACAATTATCTAGTAGGATATCTGTCACAAAGTAGGCAATTGATGCCTTTTGCATGAATCAAGGATCATATTCAGCTAATACAGCATATTGTTTGAGGCATGAATGACAATAACAACAATGACGTATTCGTATTTGTCATCGTTTTTGTAAGATTGCAAAATATCCTTATTGTTGCAAAGTAAACCAAATTTAAATGTCAACATTTTGCTGACCCGCTACCACAGCAACCGCTTGAGATATGTCACTGCTTATACCAATATGCACAGCATGAGTAAATTACATAATTCAACAATGCTTATTAAAATGTGTAAATACTTTGATCTTGACAGACTTCTTACCATTTCAGGAAATCATGGCAAGCGCAATTGCAGGACAGCTTGCCTTGGCATTGCTTAAAGGGATAGCAAGTCAAATTGGTGCCAAAATATTCAATTCTATTTTTCCTGACAGTGGACTTCCTGATTATTTCGACGAGGTATACAAGGAAATAGCCAAAATTGTGGCAAAACAAATCGAGCAAAATACTATTAATGAAATCAATGGACAAATCAACGGAATGCAAAGTTGGGTTCGTAATGTTTATACGCCACGTAAAGATAGCGGGGCTAGCAAGCAAGAGCTTTTTGATATGATCCAAGAAAATGAATATGACATCGCAGTCCATATGGTTGCGGTCTTGCAAGACGACGCTTATGCAGAGCCCGGATTGGGTGTATTTGTCATTGCTGCTGGAATGCATTTGACCTTGCTTCAAGAATTAGCTCTCGTGGATCCCAATGTGTCGGATCCTAGCCTATCTTCCTATGCAGTATCAGTTCAAAAATATGCGGAAGAATATGCGGCTTTTGCAGATGCAACTTTCGACTTAGTAGAAGAGAAACGCACGGATAACACCACCATAACCGAGGTAGAATTCACCTCCAACAGTATTAAACCACCAACTAGTCCTTTACTCGACATTTACTTCTTTTCCAAATGGACCGACCAACATCTAGGCAAAACCTACGACGATGCAACTGTCCTACTGCAGTCACAAACGTGGACAAACGGAACCAGTGTTGAGATGGAAGAGCGGAGTAAAAAGGCACGAAGCGACCACATTCAACAGGTCAAAGAAGATCTTGTTACAAGTCTACATGATCCAAAAGGCGTTGCCAACCTATGGCGACAATTGATGGAGCAGCCAATTCCTCCGCAAGCTCTTGAGTCTTAACAACATTAACACTGAACAAGAAAGTCTGTCTAGAACACTTGGAAATTGAAATTAAAAGTAGATTACTTTAAATTCCTACAACTGAGTACTTTGAGAATCCCAGTACTAAAGTCCGCTGAACTCGGGGTGTCTTTTTAAAACATGATATTTTAAATGAGGACAAAAAATAGATGTGACACTTTAAGAGCCATTTTCCAGAAATATCGATTTGTGGGTGGCTACAACAAAAAATAGATTTTTGAAACAAACACAAATAGCATTGATTGCATTTTACTACATGAAGCCAATGTACTGTAATTTAAGATGTCAAATATATATTGATATTACTAAATGCTGCACCAGATTTTTGTGGTGCTGATGACAGTGATGACATTAAACTTATACATTTCCAAATATTTTTATTTGCTTCATTGAACATACTTTCTATAAATCCTTCTGAAGTATTAATAGTCAAAAGAATTGAAACATAACATTTTTGTTTAGTAGATTACCAAACACCTCATGCAAGTCATTAGATTCATATTAAATGGTGGGGGTGGGGCGCTTATGGAAATAGATTAAAATTGAGGGGGTGCTTATGGGAATTTGGAAAATTCAAGGGGTGCTTTTGAATGGAAAAAAAAGATTATATAAGGAAACAGAAGATAAACAAATGGTTCTGGTGCAGAAAGCATGGCTCATGACAAGAATGCTGTGGGTATTTACGCAACAGCAGATGAAATTGGTGGTGGTTATCTTGCTGGGCATTTGCTGATTGAGGTTAGCAGGATCATTGCAGGGTTTTCTTGCAAACTCAGATGAGAACATGCTAAAGGTGCATGTCGGGGAAGAAAAAAAAGAGGACTAGTTATTCCCGGCCGATTTATTGCCAAATGCAAGAAGAGAAAAAATATCCTTATTTTGAAATTGACATAAGAAGAAAATGTGAATCCACTTCACAACTCAAATCATGCCAACCACAGTTCCTGGATTATTGGCTTGCTAAAGAAATAAAATCACATATTGTTTTTAAAAAAATTGAATAAAAATATTCAAAATTTTTACATGTGACAGATTTGAGGCCAATTTATTATTGTATATGGCCATACAGTGTAACTATTTTTAATTTTAAATACTGTAGTTCTAAATCCAAGATGATGTACAGGGTTGCAATAAAACAAGAATGGAATTCTAATGATGCTTCAAAACTGAACACCATGTTAATCTTAATGGAGACTGACCGACCGACACATGGGCGGCGGAACCGGGGGGCCCGGGCCCCCCCCCCCACTTTTTGCCGAAAAATATATAATGTCTGGAGAATTTTGTATGATCGGAAATGCAAAAAAAGAAAGAGGGAAGAAGGAGAAGGATGGGAAAGAGAATGTTTATCCAGTACCCGACCGAGTTACATTTTCTCGCAATTCACTTTGGCGGATCTGGGAGGAGGGGATCATGGGTCCTGACCCCTCCCTTGTGCAACAAAAAAAAAGGGGAAAAAGAAAAGGATTCTAGACCTACCTTTTCAGAACCCGTGAGCTGATTTTTTTTTTTTCCTATTAGAAAATTAGAATTTTGAAGAACATAAAATTCATTAAAACACACTTCAAATGTCGGGAAAGCTCAATTCCCGCCATCTAGGAATTGAAATTTTCCCGGGGGAGAACCCCCGGACCACCCTTTCCTTTTGGGATTTATCGATTCATGGAAAAAAGAATACGCATGCAACTACTCATTTGTTTATGTATGTATACACACATAAAATAAAAAATGAGAAAAATTTACCTGACCTTT
>NW_022704992.1:5004893-5025772 GCF_011630105.1 Anneissia japonica | reverse complement strand
TGGATAGACTGTCCAAGCTTAGATACTAATAGATTATTGATCGGACAGAAAATTAAGTTGGTGATGTACTGTATGATTAAATTGATTTTTTTTTGGAATGGAGTGGCGCTTATTCAAATTAGGAGCACTTCACGTTAGGAGGGGACTCTTAATCGCACGAGTAGGGGTAGATGATCACACCTTGAATTTGATGGTTTGAGTATTACCTGAATGGTGTGACTTCCTATTGAATCATTTGGAATATGTTTGAATGGTTTGAATTTAGTGCGATTGAATTGATTTTTGGAATTTTTGCCGGATTCGGCTTTCCATACTCGGGGGAAACAATGGATGAATTTGTCAAATGTTTGATGGAAAAGTGTTAGTTAACATTCCAACATTTCATAAGACAATGTTATTTATGTTAGCAATGTGCGGTTTCCAATTCAATTTAGAGTAAACTGCGACTATCAGTTCTTTTATTTGGGTGACCATCTATGGTTAAGTCGACAGAGAGCGTGATGTTTTTTTAGTATTGTTAAAATTTGTCATTTTTGGAGTTGATGCCTTTAGTTATCCAGAGTTTATTTTACATACGAATATTGATTTCTTTCTGTATATATCAATGTGCTTATCATAAAGGGTCTTAAATTTGTCATAAGCTCATCATTATTGATGGAATAAATTTCTGACCAATATTTAGCAGTTCGGTACCTGGGGGAAGAAATGGGGTCATTGAATAATCGTTTGTAAATATAACTAGGATTATTTGTTACAAATGGCTTAATGTTATATGAAATATAAAAAATAGGTAGATGGTTGTCACATGGTAAAATAATATAAGGGCCTACCGGATGTAAAGTTATCATAAAAATGGTCCTCATATTCACACCTTTTAATCTTTCTTCCTTGGACCATGATAAACCATACTTAAAGGTTTCATTCAGATCCATTGATCAGTTTTTTTTTTATATATTCAGGTCTGGGAGGTAAACAGTAAGGAGGGTGCCTTTATTGGCCATCTTACAGTATATGCATGATTTTCTTGAGACATTTATGTTGGAAGACATCTAGTTCATTTTTATCAGCCTCAGTTAGAAATTTTGGCCAAAGAATGGAAAAACGACTAGTTGCACCAGTTTTTATGGAATGAGCGATAATATGTTTACAATGCAAGTTTGTAACTGGTAACACACAAGGCCCAATACACAATTGGGTCTAATGAAGATCAAAAGAAGATCAGATCAAAATCAATTTGATGAATAAATCTAGTCGAGGTGGCTGCGAATTGCACTGAATCCAAAAATACAATTAAGTTCATGCAAATAGTCTGTGACGGTGCATGTTCATTTTAATAAAATTTTCAGGACACACGTCACAGGCTTCAATTGTTTTTACTGGATCCCTCTCTACACATAAGCCTCAAATTAACGTTCACTATTCAGTAACTTGCCAAAGGGTCATGTGTCCTGAAAATTCGTTAATTTATCAAAATACACATGCACTGTCACAGACTGTATTTGTGTGAGTTTCAACTTGATGCTCCACAGGTTCATTTGCTGAGTCATAACTTATATTTTACGACTGCCTCCTATTCTATAGATTATAGCATCAACAAGTGAACCACAAGTTAATGATTTCTTGGACTGGAGCTCATAGTCATTCTATACTGGTCACTTCAACAAAATGATCAAGTTTTATACAATAGATAATCACAAATAGTTATATACTACAGCAGTAATATATGCAAAATGATTTATCTCCAAAGCATTGTATGTACATTGTGTGTTGATAACATTTCCATATAAACTATATCCCCCAGATGTAATACTTCTACCGGTTATCCACAACAAATCTCTTTAAATTAACTTGGTAGATGTAGGCTCTTGTTTTAACAATTTTCTTCTCCATACGAAAAACTTGTGTCAATCAGTTTGATAATATCGATACCGAATATACGGTACTCGCGTATAAGACGAAACCCCCACCACCAGTTTGAGAAGATCCGCCATTTTTCCATCTTAATTTGCTATTTTAAGCCTCGTCTTATACATGAGAATATAGTAAACAGTTAAAAAATGTATGTAGTAACTTTCAATACAAGTTTTTGAGACTCGGTGGTACTCTTCATCATCTGCACAACAAAACTAGATTGTCCCATGATGCCGTGGGGTATATAGACAAGAACTTGATTTAAATTAGAACAGCTTTGAATCTTTCTATTATGTTGGTTGAATTGTGATTTCAAGTGGCAAGTACATCCCCAGTTTGATTCTCCTCCTGCCCCACACTTTTTACCCTCTCTTTTCCGTATACAAGCACACCCCCCTGGAGGAAGTTAGGATTAATAGTTTTGTGATGATCTAATTCATTGTGGACATTGTAATTCTGGTCAAGTTTATTATTTTGACTACCTGAATCTAGTTAATACAAGTGACAACACTTTAAAGTTCGCTTCAAAAAGTAATGGTAACCAGACTGGCAGAGGGAATAACTTCCCGACTAGTTGACACATCCGCAGCACTGTTGCACAACTCATTAGAATTTTTTTATTTTTTAGTGATTTAGTGATTCATTATTGTTACTTTAGCTATCATTTGCCACCACTAAATAATTGGAAACATTCAATGGCCTGGAAAGCAAAAAAATTATATAAAAAAACATGTTTTTGATATAAAAACAAGATTTTTGATAAACTTTTTTCCTGGTAATTTTTTGTTAAAAATTTGTCATTACAGTGAATAGAAACAGAACCTTTCCCAACATTTTGGTACCAAAATAAACTCTCTATGACCAATATTGACCGAAATACAAAGTGTCAGTATTTTTTCCAAAAATGGATACTTTTGCATAAAAGCGGTCATTTTCGACCAAGGGACCCAACTTTACAATTGCAAAATGGATGACCAAAGGTATCAGGAACATGATAAAACAGGTCTACTTAGTTCACAGAGTATGTACACATGAACAATCTGCTGGAATATTATTTATAAGATTATGTGGTAGTGACCATCTAACACTGTGGTACACTTGATTTTTGCATATTTACAAACTGTCCACTTTACATCACTTGCAGGCAGAAAATGCAATGACCCAGTTACTATTTTTATCTCAAAACATTTCCATTAAATCACAGCATTTATTTAAGTTTTACACAAAAAGTTCTTTAAATTCAAAAGTTTTTAGCAGCCACAGAAATACCACGTTATTTTTTGTAGTACATTTTAACTGCAATTATTTCATAGGTGGATTTATTTGTTTTAATTATATTAAAAAAAATGTCCACTTTTATTCAGCCACTTCAAGATGGAACGTTAAGCTTGCATGTACTGTATTACTTTTAGAGTAAAAATACCCTACGGACATGGATCTAGATTACACATTTTATCTCCCATCACACGGCCACACGGATCTCCATCACCAGTCTGTTCCTCGATGACTTGGCGTGTCCTTATTTTCATGCCGTTACCACATGTGCTCGAACATTCTGACCACTTTGACCATTTACTCAATTTGCAATCTCTTGCTATTGAAAAAATAGTGAAACAAAAATGTTAATACTGAATAAATACTTGAATAAAATACAGTACTGTACACATTTTCTCTCTCCCACCTATTATAACAAATAGAAATGTTTTGGCCTGATTTCAGAAAAAATACTTCATTTTGGGATGATAAAATCTAAACAATACACATTTATTCATTTGCTTTATTAGTTTTTATTATAGTTTCTTTTTATAACGATGTCAATTCATAATAAGAGACTGAACCGGGTATTTTAACTGCAAAAATATTGAATATGATTGTAGAAACAAACATGCACAAGTGAGGTACACTATTAAGATACCTTGTGCAACTATAGTTGTTTGTAATTATTGTAACATGTTAGTACTGTAATTGGTATGGTAAATGAAGTATAATTGCTGCATCCAGTTGAAACCATATCAAGTTAAATACAATGTGTAATAATGACAACAATTCAAAACCTACAAATGCTTAACCATATGCACCTTGAACAATGAACTGGAATAAACCGAAGTTTGGTCATGGCACTTTTTGCATTGTAGTTAACAACATATAAATGGGAAACAACAGTCTGTCAGAACACACCACCTTCCCAAGTAAGGGTCCCAAGTCTGTCAAAAGTAGTGGGAGTCTCCTGGAAATCGGGACGGCCTCTCGCAAGCAAGCAAAATCTCCCGGAATATTATTAATATTTGCGTGTTTTTATTACTTCATTATCGATTGTTTCATAGAATTCAGTACTGATGGGTATCACCATTCACGGCAAAACTATAAATGCTCCTTTTATGCTGCGCAGCAAAAGCATACTAGCTTTCTCATTGTGTGATCTTTCTGTGAGATCTAAGTAGGAGATTGAAACATATCAGATAGACTTACTAAGATTGAGATGTCATTTACCTATATTACTATATTACCTACATTAGATTTATAAAAAAAATTTATGATGGTATTTAGCATAAATTTCCTGATAAATGAAATATGCAAATGAGTAAATAGCATATTCAAACACATACCAAAAACAATAGGCTCCGCCTTCTTATTACCATCTTGCATTGTGCAAAGTTTGAAACCTATTCGACTTACCAAACTTTAGTTATGGCAACTAGCCTAAATTACTTGATTAGTAAAATATTAATTATGAAAATGAGTAATTAGCATATTCTCACATGTACCAAAAACAATAGGCTCTGCCTTCTTATTAACATCTTGCGTTCTGCCAAGTTTATAACCAATCGGACTTACACAAACTTAGTTATCGTGGTAACTAGCCTAAATTATTTGATTATTGAAATATTAATTATATGCAAATGAGCAATTAGAAGATTCACACACATACCAAATACAATAGGCTCCATCTTCTTATTAACATCTTTCTGGCAAGTTTGAAACCAACCAGATTTACTTTAGTTATTGTGGTAACAAACAAATGACCAACAACGACAAAAAAAACAAAAACATGAAGAACATAGGCAAAAACAAAAAATTCAACTTACAACACGCTGCTAGATTACACGTTTTTTTCTCTTTCCTCTTTCCACATTTTTCACCTCCATTTCTTGGTTTCAATTTAACCATTCGTGAGCGGCTCATTCTACCCTTTCCGCATGTCTTGCTACACTCGGACCACGGCCCCCACTCTGACATCATACAGTCAACTATCACTGTTTGTACTGATGAATCTAAAATGGATTGTCATAGATTAGATTCATATAACCAGTAAATGAGGCATGCTGGTGGCAGGGATCAAAGATATGGTAAGGGAATCCCATACTTTTTGTAAAAAATTGAATGATTTGAAACAGTTAAGGATTCAGAAACAAGATTTTGTGAGGATCGCGTATTACAGTATATTGATGGTAATCAGACGATTTTTAAAATAATGAAGATATGGAATGGTACCATCTTGTTATTCTCATGGCCCGTTTTTTAAGTTAAAAGGTTGTCAATGCTTGTTGTTTCGAAGCTATCCCAGGGGGAAGAATTGATAAACTTGTCGAATGAAATAGACCAAGCAATGTTACAATAAGAAATGTAAGGCAATACTAAAGAATTGTACAATTTTAATAGAATATTAGAGGGAAACGTAAATTTAAGTTTATTGATGATGCCGATGCTTCGGGTAATAACATTGTTAATAGATAGATTGTAAATAGATAGGTCAATCTGCCACTGGGCTTCCATAATTTATATTTTGAATATGAATTTACTACCTTTTCCTTCCATTCCTTTTGGTGGCAGAGGCTTTGTAGGCATGTTCTTAGGTGGCATGGTTACCTCAACTGGCATAATTTTTTTGGGTGGCATAATAACCTCAGCTCCTTCCTTTGGTGGCATCGTAAACTCACCACCAGGCATCAATTTCTTTGGTGGCATGGTAGTCTCACCGCCACCAGGCATCATCTTCTTTGGTGGCATGGTAAACTCACTACCCGCAGGCATCATTTTCTTTGGTGGCATGGTGAACTCACCACCACCAGGCATCATTTTCTTTGGTGGCATGGTAAATTCACGACCTGCATGCATCATTTTCTTTGGTGGCATGGTAGCCTTACCACCTGGCATCATTTTCTTTGGAGGCATCATTGACGGTTTCTTCATCATTCCACCAGAGGATGTACCATGTCCTACCAATGGAAGGAATATACCAAATGCATTATAAATACTGGTCTCCCTTCAATTAAGACCACTTTTGGGAAAGAGGTTTCCATGGTCTTTTGCAGCTTTGGTCTCTAATTAGAATAATAAAGACGTTTGTTGATTTGAGACCACAGAAAAGTAGTTTATAATTGGAGGTGGTTTTAATTGGCAGAAACCTGTACATATTATTATTATTATTATTAATAATAATAATATAGATCATAGCCATTTACCATTGGCACCTCCCCTGGCAACAATCCATATTTTTCAATTGCTTTGTATTTTTAAGTTATTAGCTTTCAATTAAAAACAGAATTTTCCTCAGTAATTACCATATAGATATTAATACCACGCATTCAACATGTCTGGTAGGGCAGAACATCAGTGATATGGAATTTCCTCATGCAAACATCGAAAAAAAAAAAAATTAATGATACCATTCTCAAATTTTTTACAGAGGGGAGGGTACTGTACCGGCTTCCCCCCTGAATTCGCCTGTGGACTGCGCTTTATAGTTAAAATATGTATGTATGCTTTTATACCGGCATGGTTGTAGTTTCTCTCTTCAAAAGAATTCCTTTCCTGTACCTTATTTAAATAATATAATAAGTTTCTTCTATACCGGTCGTATGTATGCAAACCTATTTTAACTTAAATCATTGAGATTGAGAATGTCGGGCAATATAAACCTGATCAACATTGGAGGTCCTGATCAGGCTACGAGAGAGAGAGAGTTCGGTCTGGGCTAAACTAATACATATGATTCATCTATCTAGGTAGTAATAAAATAAGTTAAAACTTTGCACCTATGCATAAAAAAAACCTTTTACTGTGCTACAGTCCTGTTTAAAATTACTTGAAATTCCAATATTGCCTACTAGAAAAACATACTGCTCTGATACTCGTAGCCATTACTTATAATGATTATCATGCATTCCTCATTTTAAATATCTTACGGGCAAATCACCAAGCAAAACAACTATTCAATCTGCAAGTTTTATGTTGCTGTTACATTGTAGCCATTAAAAACCACATTCTTGTTACTAAGCGATAAGTTATGCTTTTAAATGATATTTAGAGACAGCAATATGGTTACTTTGACCTGATAATTTTTTTCTGATAACAAGGTTTTGAAAAGCAGAGCAGGAGTTGCTTTGAGGTGTAAAAATAACAATATTCCTTTAATCCATGACTTATGGTAATATTTATTTCCATTAATACAGATTTTGGTCATACATAACAAACTGGTAAAAAATGTTAAATACAGAAGAACCTCTCCTTTGGGACACCCCAGCTATTAAGGAGATACCCCTAGCATGGAGCAATTAGTTTATGCCCCTATTAGAGAACACTTGTTTGTCCACAAAATGAGGGAAAGTACCGTATCTACAGCCAACCCATATTTAGGGAGAATTCGTTTGGTCCAGAGGTGTCCCCTTAAAAGGGGTTCTACTGCATTATATAATAAATATGGTAGGCCTATTAGGCCCTATAAAATAATTATTAATTTATCACCCTATCTAGCCTGGAAAGGTGATGAGGGAGGGAGGCTTTATATTTTTATTTGGCTAAAGCTAAATATCACACTTAAGTGGTTTGCTGGTGCATTGACATTCAAATTAAAACATCATTGAGATAATACAAACAATATCTACTAATTTAAATTATTTACTACAAAAAAAAACAAAAAAAAAATTGTTTTTTATTTCCAATAACATAGACATGCATGCAAGGGTGATGAACTAATAATTTTTTTTTTATTGCCTTATTAAACCATATATACTTACTGTTTGTATTGGTAAAGCAATTTTCTCCCCGTCTACATATTTTTTCGATAAAGAGTTTAGCAAGAGGTTTGATAGGGGTGCCACTAGCATCATAAAAGGGGCTTTGTGGGCTGTCTTGACTCGTGATTTCTCGTATTGGCTCTTGTGGATTTGTTGGTGAGTTTGCCGACTGTTGAAATAAAAAATTAAGCTTTCTCATAATTTTCAAAATCATAAACATACCAGGTATATTCACATTTTTCATCTCTTTCAAGAGAGTAAGAAATTTATTCTGTTATATGCTCCTAATCGTCCGCTAAATGAATTCACAATAATGAAGACTGTAATCTTGAGAATATTCTTTACTTTTTCCATAAAAGAGTACAATGTTAACCCCTCCCACAATTGTATCTTTTGTAGTTTTTGAAAATGACAAAAAAATATTACGGTATATAATTTATGTTCATGAATAATCTTCATATATTAAACTATTACACCTAGATATTACAGAGATAATAATTTGTGTAAAATGTAATTACAAACAAGAAAATATGTGTGAATAGGCACTAAAAAAGAAAAAGATGATTGCTTTACATATTTCCAAGAAAAAAGATATTCACAATTCACATACATGACATCTGTCATGATTCATGGCTTTCACACACAGTAAATTCTAGGCTTGTTACAATTACCACTTAATCAAGATAAAATATATGTCTCCCATGAGAGTCACAAAAATCAATAATATTCTGAAGAGCAAGGCTGGCATTGTTTAACACTACTAGTAATAGTATAATTTTCTTTTAAGATATTTTCTGATTCTAGAGATTTTCTGTCCCTTAAAATACATAATGTTATTCATTGTTGATGAAAATGAATTTATTTTACTTTCATTGTGAAATGATTTATAAATATGTGACTATATTTCCTAAATGGAAGACTTTGCTTGATGTGTGTCCTTGAAAACTTTCATGATCTTAAAAATGTGTAATTGCAAAAAAAAAAATAAAAAAATAAATTAGCATACTAACCATATATGTAACACCACTGTCCGTGCCTGCATCCCACGGTACCAAGTCAAACTCTGCTCGGTCAAGCCAAGTGCATTCATCCGTACACATGTTAACATTGCTAATGCCGACATTCCAATCAGGACTTGGGCCTATCATAGTAAGTGCCGATACATATGGAAAGTTAGCATCCGTGCTGAAGGTAAGTGTCATGTTTCCCCTAGCTGGCCACAAGCCTTTTGTACGGAATGCTGTGCGTACATTACCTTCTCTTACCTGCAAAATGTTACAGAATTCCAAATTACAATGCATGTTTTATTGTTAGTGGGGTAATGACAAAAATGATGTCAATTTACTATTTCTTTTGTTTTCCAATATGCAATGGTCTTGCCAATTTAAATATAAAATCTGATCATAATAAAATAAACAAGGAAGTTGTGTCTTGGTGCCAACAAAGGCACACAGTGCACGGACTGTTGACATGATCCTATGGAGAACATAACAATCATCTTCAATGGATTGTTTTTAATGACATTCCAATCAGATTATCCCCAGTAATCATGGATTCGTCGTCAAGATGGATTCATCGGCTGGTGGTCATATGTGCCCTCCTTTAGGTGTGTCTGATCCTAGTATCCTGGTCCCAGCCATTAATATGGCTGGATTTCAATTTTTACGAAAATACCTCCTAAGCCATATACTGAGACACCTACCTACTAAGTAGCAATGTACATTACAATTTCCATATTTCCATCTGGATATGATCAAACATAAATTTCAATATCACACTAATGTTCTAAAAATTCTAAATTACAAAAATCATTACACAACAGTGCCAGAAAATGCCACTTCATCCTCCGGCAATGTTACTTAAATGCACTTTCACACATAATCACTCACAACTTGACATTTAGTTAAACCCCATTATAGTTACGCTCAGTTAGGGCCACTTAATAAAATAAACTTGTTCCTCGTTTGCGCTTTCTGAAGAAAAAAACCTGGAGAATAAATTTTTTTCCCCCTTAACAAATATGGCCCATATGGGTTAGGGATGTTCCCTTACTTAATACAGTGGAAGCAGTTGATGCAGTGGTTGTGGCTCTGACCCCAACCTTATGTCTCTTGCATCTTTGGGCAAGACACTTTGTCTACGTTTGTCCCTCTCTACCCCACAGTATAAATGAAAGGCATATGATGGGACTTTCAACTTATGCCTGTTTTGAGGTCTGATGTGAAAGGTCCACAGTTTTAGCGAGATTAATTGACTGGCTTGGGTGGGGGGGGGGACCTATACTGCCATCTATGGATCGCCAAATGCACACAATTGCACTAGGACATGGACTAGACATAAAACCACACAATGTTTGATTTTAGCAGCAATATCCGGAACTTTCTTTTTTCTGGCCAAACGAGAATGTGGCAGAAGTCGAGCAACATGTTTTTTTTATTTATTTGTCGTAATAAATTGTGACGTCTTCATTCAAGTTGGCCTCAAATTTACCACCTGAGACTGATTAACATCATCTTGTTTCATTAAATGAGATGGCTATCAAAATAGTAAGAATGTGTTTTTATGGCGCATGCATTTTTCCAGGTTAACTTTGTAGAACACGTCGAAGCTTTCTGCTACTCACACTTCATCATAATCAGTACTGGTACATTTATCTTCAATAGCACATTTCTGCTGTACTGCTCATGGAACATATATCAGAAAAATATACTTTAAAAATGAAATACAGAACCAGTATTTCCTAAAACTATTATTACATAAATATATTAAGAATTGATTATAATTACCAGAAGCCACTTCTAGATAAGAAGTTACATTTTATTAACAGTTCTTATCAAAATTATAGGCATTACACCTTTCTTTTTGGAATTTATCGATTCATCGAAAAAACAATAGGCCTACGTTTACCTGACCGTTTTCAAGAGGGGGAAAACCTTGAATTTTGAAGAACTGAAAAGTCATTAAAAGACACCTAGCTAAAAACTCAGGAAAGCTCATTTCCCGCCATCTAGGAATCAAAATTTTCAAGGGGAGGACCCCCGGACCCCCTTCCTTTTTGACGTTTTTGGGAAACATTTTGACTCCAACCCCCTAAATTTAAAACCAGACCCCCTGAATCATATTCCCATTCATCTTACTAGTGCCCCCCCCCCACACTTTGAAAAACATTCCACCGGCCCTGTTACATAAATGATCTAATAAATGCCTCTCTTAAATAATACATCTTACATGATTTATTTTTCTAATCATTGCTAACATCTTCTATTTTTAGTAAACCTTTCGGTTGGTACTCTTAATGAAGCACCTCTTAAAAGTTTGACTTTAAGTCTCTAAAAAATTGTATACTTACAATATTGTGATGCAATTTGATTATTGACTTTTAAAATGCTGTTGAATTTTAGCTTCCCCGAATTTAGCTTCCCATAATTTTAATTTTCTCTATTTTATAATAATGCACATTTGAACATCTCAAAAAATAGTATAATAGTCACATTTTCTTGTACATTTGAATTACAAATAGATAATGAATTCTGGATACTAATATGCTTAAATTACCTTTGCTAGTATTTTACATTTTAATTACTATGTTCCAATTAATTGTTCCAAAATACTTTGGAATTTGTTCATCACTTGTTGCCATAACAACTTATATTGCAATATTAATGATTTGAGGCTAAAATTCTTAGCCTAAAAATATTCCTTTATCAGTCAGAAATCTCCAAGATAATGCAGAACAATTTATCTGTCTATAGCACCATATGACATTGTCGACACCTTGTCTAGCCTAGACAACTCAAGCAAACCATTTGTATATTATTATTAAATAAATTGTATAAATATATATATTTTTTTCATTCAAGACCAAGAAAAGGCGAGTTTGAAGAGATAAGAGAAACATTCTAGCTCTAGCACTCCCAAGATACCACACCTAGCCCAACAGGAAATTTAATCCAGCTTGTGTAAAAATGATGGTGCATTGATGTTGGTGATGTAAAATTTATCAAATCTTCTTTTACCTTGTTAAATCAACTTTTCTCAGCTTCCTGGGAAATATTCCTAGTCATGCTGTAATACCATAAAACCTTCAATAGAAGCCCCCACTTTGAAAAATGTTCCGCTGGCCCTGTTGCATAAATGATCTAATAAATGCCTCTCTTGAGTAAGCACTATGTACATCTTACATGATTTCTTTTTCTAATCATTGCTAACATCTTCTATTTTTAGTAAACCTTTCGGCGATTAATCAACAGTTCATATTACAATGTGCCTTATTCATTTATTTATTTAACTTTCGTTATACTGGATGGCACGCTCAATGCAAAGGCACAGGTTTTCGTTGTGTTCCAGTTACATAACATAAAATACAAAAATTGAAAAGAAAAATTTAGGAAAATTAAACAAAGGACTTAATTACAAAAATAGATGACTTAATTACAAAAGTAGAGGACTTAATCACAAAAATAGAGGAGAGACCAATTAATTCAGAGCATTTTTAAATGTGTAGGTTAAAATTCTGGAAATCCCTAGTTATATTGCTAGGTAGTTGGTTCCACTTCATGGATGCACGGTAATGATGATTGATGATTTGTATCATAAAAGTTAGATACAGTAGGCCTGACGGTCACATGGTACCTTTTCATTAGTCCATAAATTTGTGATAATTCGTACTCTTAATGAAGCACCTCTTAAAAGTTTGACTTTAAGTCTCTAAAAAATTGTATACTTACAATATTGTGATGCAATTTGATTATTGACTTTTAAAATGCTGTTGAATTTTAGCTTCCCCGAATTTAGCTTCCCATAATTTTAATTTTCTCTATTTTATAATAATGCACATTTGAACATCTCAAAAAATAGTATAATAGTCACATTTTCTTGTACATTTGAATTACAAATAGATAATGAATTCTGGATACTAATATGCTTAAATTACCTTTGCTAGTATTTTACATTTTAATTACTATGTTCCAATTAATTGTTCCAAAATACTTTGGAATTTGTTCATCACTTGTTGCCATGACAACTTATATTGCAATATTAATGATTTGAGGCTAAAATTCTTAGCCTAAAAATATTCCTTTATCAGTCAGAAGTCTCCAAGATAATGCAGAACAATTTATCTGTCTATAGCACCATATGACATTGTCGACACCTTGTCTAGCCTAGACAACTCAAGCAAACCATTTGTATATTATTATTAAATAAACTGTATAAATATATATTTTTTTTCATTCAAGACCAAGAAAAAGCAAGTTTGAAGAGATAAGAGAAACATTCTAGCTCTAGCACTCCCAAGATACCATACCTAGCCCAACAGGAAGTTTAATATAGCTTGTGTAAAAATGATGATGCATTGATGTTGGTGATGCAAAATTTATCAAATCTTCTTTTACCTTGTTAAATCAACTTTTCTCAGCTTCCTGGGAAATATTCCTAGTCATGCTGTAATTCCATAAAACCTGGACTTTTTTTTTTTTCTTTTTTTTTGCGACCTTTGGATTAGCTTCTTTGAGATGGGCTCCTTTGAAAGGCTACTTATTCAAAGTAAACAGGGGTGAATGGGGGGGAGGGGGTGGCTGGTTTCTTTTCAAAATTAATGCTGTAAATTTTGGAAATTACTATAAAACAATAGGACTGCTATAGCATCAGTCTGTATCATACTAATGCATTAAATCACCTCTACTGTATAAACCAAGAGTGTTTTTAATTTATTTTGTTTATTTGAAATTCATGTATATGTGCTTCTTTTTGAGATGAGCTTCTTTTCGAGGCTACTTTTGCAAACTAAAAGGGAGGGGGGGGGGAGGTTTGCTTCAATTTGAGATGCCCATTGGGCTTTTATTCACAGTTTTACGATATATAATACACATAACTAAAATATTTTTACATATACACCACTGTTTTTAAACAACATGCGACTTTTTTACTATGTCTATCTAAAACTAAATTAATTAATTTTGAGGGTGGGTTTTCTCTTTAATAGCCATATCCTAGTAAGAAAGAGAATTACCTAGTTGTATGCAAGTGCCACAAATGCAGACCAAAAGGAATTGAGGACATGTCCCCAAAATGTTTATAAAGGGAGAATGTTTCTACACACTCATTGGCACAGAGCAAGTGGAGACATGTTCAATGCACAGTTCACTTTTATTGGATGCTTGCTTCTTCCAGTTTCATCCTCAACTCGTTAAACAAAAATATTTTTATGACTATAAAGTAAAATGTTTGAAAATTTGGGGCATTTCTTATAATTAATGTCATAATGATTATTTCATAAAATTTCTGGATGTTCCAGCTGCCAAATCTGTCAAGGTATGAAGGAAACAAAATTATGAAATATACAAGATACGAGAAACAAGATATTTTTTATTCATCCCTTTGTCAAATACATGGAATTAGTTTTGCTCCAGTGCACCGAATAAAAAAAATCTTGTACATTGTAACACTAACAGCTTCATTATAGTATAATTTATATTCTAGTATTCACATATATATCGAGGAGGCTGAGTATGTGAATAATAACCAGTAAAGTTTGGTGGCATTTTGCTGCTTTTTTCTTCAGTAGGCTGCTTGTAATTTGTTAGGTCTGACATTCTGTGATACATTATGTTCAGATTCATATGCAATGTCTTCAAAAGAAGTCTTCATGAAATTACGTTTCCTTCTTAGAACATGAAATATGAAGTCCATCATAACACAACATTTAAGCTATATACATACAGCATTGCAGGTAAAGATATATCATACGTAATCACTGTATAAATGCTGTCTCTGCGAGTAGGATGGCTAAAGGCATGAACAAGTTTCTCTACCATCATCATCATCTTCCGGTACACCTACTGTGCATTAAACCTATATTAACAATTTATTAAAGTTGTGGCTTTGCTTATTTTTTAACTTTTAATAATATTTCTAATTCTTCTTAAAAAAAAGGTGAAAGGTATTCCAGGGTAGCTTAGCCGAGCTTGAACCTACTGAACCTAGACTTCAATTGCCACTTTCCTTTGATGTTTTAATGACTCCCACTTTAAGGTTTTGATCATAGCGGTAATGCTGCTGTCACATACGTAGTCATTCATGATGTACCAGACTATATGTCCTATATATGTGTTACTTAGCCTACCAGATGTATTACAACAACCGAGTTGTGAAAAAGATGCGATACTGTCAAACTGTTTTAAATTTCATAGCATATCAAGCTCAGCCACTTCGGTACCGATTATATATTATATCACGTAATCACTATATATGCCAATGTTTTTGTGAGTCGCATTGCTAAAGGCATGAAAAAGGCATTCCTATATGTCCTATATATGCGTTTCTTAACCTACCAGATGTATTACAACAACCGAGTTGTGAAGAGGATACGATATACTGATGATCCTGTTTTAAATCTTATTCATGGCGTCATTGCATAGCATATCAAGTGCAGCTGATTATTTTACATGCCTTCTAATGGTGCTAAACTTTAACACTTTCTTGAGTGTGTCCATTAATATATGTGATACAAGAGAAGGTGAAAACCGATTAAGTTACCGATACATAAAATATAGAACGGATGTCCGAATTAACAGGAATTCTTGATCTTACGCAAAAAGTACATATGCTGATTTGATTTTGAATTTAGTTTATTTGCATTAACTTTCCAACTTGTTATTAATGTATACAAAAACATATTTGGGTTTACAATTTCTAAATTTTGGTCCTTAACAATTGAAAATTTGTGCTCTCCTACTGATGTTTGACAATAATTATTTCTTCAGTTTTGGCGATGTTGAGTAATAAATCATTTTCCTAACACCACAACAAAATCAACATATTCTTTATAGGCATCTTTTTTTTCATTAAACAGTGTTTCCATGTAAAAAAACATATAAAGAAACATTCAGACACTGAGTGCTAAGTGAATATTTTATAGCACCACAATTGAATCAATGTTTTGTTTTTTTTTGGTTTTTCTTAAGTTTGTAATTTGCACACAAGTCATTTTCAAAAATGTGTTTGTTTTCACAATTATATCTTTTGATTTTACTTTTGTTTTATTTTTAAATAGGGCGCACATTTATTTTGGAAAGAATGGCTGAAGGCACGTGTCCCTGGTCATTGGATGCAGTCAATCACATGACAAACAACGTGCAAACCTCTTCCTGGAAGTATTCCTGGTACTGCAACTCACATGACGATATCTTGTGATGATCGCTTGCCCCCAGCTAATCTTACAGTAGGGGAATTTCTTTTAAAATCTCAAAAAAATAATTACTTCATGAATTAATACTACATTGAATCTAAAAAAAAAATTGACAGCTTTTCTTTCCTATTCTATCATAACCCTTTTTTTTGCATAACAATGTAGAATAATTTTAGAAAGTCTTGTTAAAAAGTAATCAGAAGTCAAAATAATTAATCGTCAAATGCTGATGTGTCCACTTATGTAGACAGGCAGTGATGTGTGGCTTTTAAACATGTGTTTTAATGCTAGGAATATATTATAATAATGTTATAAAAATAACTAGGACAAAACATTGTGATGTCAACATTTATTAGCAAGAAAATGAAACTATGGCTATAAAACAATGACACAATTTTGAAAAACTAATAGGTCTATCCCTGTAACTAAATGATTTTACATTTTCTTGCTTGGGGTACAGAAGATTGACCTAAATTCTAGGTGACTTTGGGCAATGGAATGCACCAGTGGCTGGGGAAAATGGGGCCCAGTCACAAAGTTTCCTCCTCCCTGTTGAGGAGAAAAAAAAAAAATAAAAAATTAATTTGTGGCCGAAAAAGTGTCCCTTTATAGGGGTTGGCTGTAGTGTTAAAAGATTAACTTTCCCTTGTTTCGTGCCTGAAAATGTCCCCTTAATAAGGGTGTCCCTTTAATAGAAGTGCTCCAAAGGAGGGGGTTCTACTGTAAAACATTGATCATGAGATTATATACAGTTCCCATGAACATTTGCTTTTAATGTACATTCTATAACTGTTGTCATGAAAAATTACCATGAAAAGCTGCTATAGTAGCTGCTTTGAATGTAGCACTGTTCCCCATAAAAATATATTGCTCGCAAATATTTCCTGCATATTTTAAATTGGATCTACCTCATAGCATGTTGGTCACCTTGTATGTCAAAATTGCATCAAGCCGAACACATAATTGATAGATACATTTATTAATAATATCGGTGAATCAAGAAACATATCACATATGCCATGGGCATAGGCTGGGGGTGTAGACACATTGTTAAGTGTGTTATCAAAATAAATAGGGCCATTGAGTTTTTATTGGGATAGAAATTAGTCTGGCATTCTGGATTTTCACACCACCCGAGGCAAAAACAAGCTTTCCCCCTGTATGTATTAGGAAAAGTAGCATACGCCTGGGAAAACTCACCTGTTGCTTAATCTCATTCTCCATAGCTGCGGCCGAGCCCCATTCAGCAACCTGTCTTACACCCTCTGTAGCATATCCGCCGTATTCCCAAATTACATAGTCTTTACTATGAGATGCCCCAACTAATGGAGACCAATGATTTATATAATCTGTGAAATAAATCATTTTATAACTTGATTGAAATTAAATTTTATTCATAAAATATTAGGCAAGCCTACACCTGATTATCCTATGATTATTGACATTATCCATTTCATTGTCAGCATCACCATTGTTATTATCATCATGTTCCTATTTATCATTGTCATCATTATCAATTGTCATCTTCTCTTTTATCATCATACTTGTCACTGTCTTCATTGTCATATTTTTTTATCATTGTTGTAACTTCCTTTTATTCTGGATACTCAATCGATCTAAAAACATTGTTCTTCCTTGAGATCCATCTATTTAAAGACAATCACAAAAGTTATGGACAACTTATACAATACTTGACAACTTATACAATATAAAAAATCATATTGCTACAAAAAGTGAAACAACTTATTTTTAAAAGATTACGTAGTCAGGGAATGCATGTTGCTACGAATATCTGTAGAAAGATCATTCCATAGTTAACAGAATGATATTTAAATAATCTTTTCCAAAAATAATTTTCCCACTTTGGCAAGACTAAGTAGCTTTTTGATTTGCTGCTTGTATTTTTGTCAGGAAAATTATTAATGATATTATCTAAGAAATGTATTAAATATTTAGGAACTTTACTTAAACATTTAAATGTCATGACAAGAATATAGCCACCATTGTCATCATTTTCATCATCTTCACTCCTCATCATCATCCTCCTCACACTTTCACTGGCTTGAAGCTGAACACAAACTATACTTTATTACATATATAATACTGCCCAATAATAATGAGATTTGAAACCTTAGAAGGGAGAAAATCAAACTTGATATCTACTGATTGATTTGGCCCTGAATTTATCTCTGGATTGACCTAAAATCCTTCTTAAAAATTTGCCTGTCATTTTAAATGGTAAACTCCATTATTTTTCTCTAGACATGAAATATTTCATTTGTATGCCAACATGAAAATATATTAGCATATATAGTAAAAGCTTTTAAGAGTAATGAAAATGTGTATAATAATTTCTGCCTATATTTTAATAACTAAATCTGAATCAATTATTTATATTAAATAAATTATGTTTAATGCCTGTTTATTGCATAAACATAATTAAATGCATTGACCTATTTTTTTCCTTATCAATGATGGTTGTTTTATATTTAATACAATCATATAATATATGTACACTCTACAATAATTGTAATTTATATAATATTGAAGGTTATGATCAGTGAAAATTCATAATTAAAAAAAACCAAAATTATGCCAAAAACCCTTGTATTATGCAAAATGTTAGCAATATATACAATGATATAAAATTACAACTTGAACAATAGGGGCTGGATACTGGATATTTTAGTCAAAACATTTTATTTACTGTACTACAATAATGTTTTTATTCACATATCAGGTTTAACCACCACTATCATTTAAAAAGCTATACTAAAATTGATTGAATTTTGGCATTAAACAGTAAAACAATACTGAATAATTAAGGTGACACTTTTTTTTTAATGGAATTTTGGCATTAAACAGTGAAACAATACATTTTTTTAAATTAATTTATTTATATTTTATTATATGTATTGTATTAATGTTTAATTTGAAAGGGGCTCAAACTCAATTAGCTTTGGCTATTTTTCTTGGCTCCTATTGCATACTACCATACCTGTATTCTTTTTGTTCTTTTGTATGCAATAAAGAGAAAGAGAATAATTAAGGTGAGAGTTTTTTAAATCCTTGTTTCTCGTACTTGTTTTTCTAAAAATTATCAGAGCAGGGCGGATTAAAAAATTAACATAAAATTTTGTTTTCTTATTTAGCAAATAGTTTTGCCAAAACCATCCAGATGGAGAAAATAAAAATAAAATTTTATTGGTGAATGTAAAAATAGGCTGGTTAAATGCTTCAAATTTATATAATTATATAATTTGGAAGAAATATACATATCTTATCTTTGGAGATTTCAAGGCAGTGGAGGGCATACTAAAAATAAAGAAAAACTTTTATTTTTTTCTGATATTTCCACTTTTTCGTGATGGCAGGTGTGTTAATTGGCCAAAATAAAATTTTATTTTTATTCCAAATCAATATTTGCAGTCGGCGGGTTCGCTAATCAAGGTATAAAAAAAGTCTTGCCTAAGAAAATAGTAGCCATCTTAAAAGTACATAAGGCATATGAAAATTTAAAATTTAACTACTTATATATTATTGGTAAAAATACAAAATATAATAATCCTATAAAGGATAAAAAATTATTTACAATTCAAGAAAAAAATAATTGAATTTAAAGCATATAATTATATAATTATTATTATATTATTATTTTTGATTAATTTATCCAATTATTGTCAAATTTTACAAACCTACCACTTTCATATGAATGTTCTTTAATCAAAACAATTAATTTTAATCAAATTCAATATGGCCAGACTTCAACAGTCTTTTTCTTATCCTTACGTTTATTTTATGATTATAATGAAACATTGCAATGGTAGCTGCTGATGCAGTTCATACTATGATACAGCTCACAAATCATATGTCACAGCAGTGTCAATGACTAACTTACTCTGAATGATACAGGCTTTAACAAAGAGGTCTTATCCCCCTGTCAAACTCTTCCATAGGCCATACTAACCTGGTGTATGGGGAAAGTCCCTCTGACCACTTGGTGTTTTTTTATGTTTTAACGATGTATCTTCTTGTTTGTTTACACGTTCTGCTCCTTAAGTGACCCCACTATGGCTCATGGTTATATAAATAAATGTCAACTAGTATTCTGAGGTGGCTTTAGCCAATGGAGCTCATGCGTTATGCCACATTAAATCACATGACCAGGGGTAATAAAATAAAGTGCATAATAGAGGAACTTTATTTCATATATATTAAATAGCACATTTTCAGGGGTCCCTAATGGAAAAAAGCCTCTCCTGGGAGAAGGTATGGTTATTACTAAGCTTTCGTAAAACAGCTCATTTCATTTTGCTGTACGTGGAACCCATGGTCAGCTGAGTTTCAGTAGGACAGTTGATAATACAGTAGTAAAAAATGCAAATTATGAATATGCAGAAGATGTGTTAGTGACCGGAAGGATTTTGCTTGAAGGTTATCTTGATTGCCAGGAGACGCCAACGACTTGTAGTAGACGGGGAACCTCTGCATTATTGTTAATTTGGCTCCTCCTGCTTTATTATTTTAGGCTGGCCTATGATGTGGGCCTAGGAAAGTTTGTTTTAAATTTACATAAATATAGAGAATAAATTAAAATAATTATTTTTGCTAAGTACGGAACAATTTTAATAATATTAAAAAAATATATTCAATTAATTTAAGTAAATTTATGAAGTTCTGGTGCATAAGTCAAACATACTTTTATAGGGAAAAAAATGTAAATAATGATAATGTGACAGTGATACAATATTGAATATGAATAT
>NW_022704992.1:4987735-5004824 GCF_011630105.1 Anneissia japonica | reverse complement strand
TGTGTGTGTGTGTGTGTGTGTGTGTATATATATTATATATATCCACATTATAAATAAAGCAAATTTACATATTGACAGCTTTTGTGCAGACTGACAGACACAAACATCATGATATAAATTCAGACAGTGGAATTTTCTAATTACATTCTATAATTAATCTGTTCTGTGAGGACATTAATTCAAACTGTTCTATGAATCTCGTGTATAAATAAATGTCATACATATTAATCATTTAACAGTCATTAATCCAGTAGGTGTATGCACATACATAAAGATTTCTTGAATGCTTTACAAATATGATTGTAAACACTTAGTCTTGGTCATAATCTTAAAATGAATATTCAACCATAATTCTACATAGTAAAATTTATTCTTAATCTTATTGAAATAAATACCCAAACCCAATTTGTAAGTATGTTGACTATCTACATTTGATACATCATGAAATATCTCATTGGTCTGAGTGTATACTGAAGCGCACCATCAAGATGAGTAAATAATGCAGATGGCAAAAAACGTATTAATGATGTAATTTAATATCAGAAATTTTGTGGCTAGTACTAGCTCCCAGCATGTGGGCCAAAATACATGCTCCCAGGTATTCACTGACATAATAACAGACCTCTTAATTCCTTTCTACTTTGGAAGATACATATTGAGATGAATTCTTGTAATTGTAATACTTCAGACAAACTTACCAGGTGGGTAATTTTTTGGATGCGATAGGGGTGACCATGTTCCAACAAATGTCATGTGATACTTTGCAGACCCAGAGGCGCAGCACTGTCTATCCGGGACAACAGGTGTTGTTGGTGGCACCTCAAGATCTACGAAGAAAATTAAATGTCAATCAGTCCTATAGCTCAGGACTGTGGTTTTCAAGATTTTCAAGCATAATATTTCTTCAAAACGTGAAAAGCATATTTTAGGCATGTTGCAATATAAGTATAAATTTATGATTATTATAAAACCGATGCCTAGGTGACTTCAGAAAAATACAATATGCAATAGTAAAATACTGCAAACATACAGCTGATGCTTAAATAAAAGTGAAACATAGAATAAAATGGCCGTAAATTTTTGGAGTGACAATGACATTCTTATTGTTTGTATGGCAAACATACTGAATTTTCAAGAGATGAGTAATTTTGCATGAGATTATTTTACTTCTAACGATAGTAGGCCTATGGAAGTACTGATTTCTGTGGTGTGAAACTTCTGTGTACAACTGACACTTTAACAATAGTAATGCATCAATTTTATGTAAAACTGTCACTTTAAAAATGGGAATATGTCAAGTATATGTTACTTTAACAATAGGAATGTGTCATGTTTACTGTCACTATAACAACCTAATGTCGTGTTTATCTATACAACTGTCATTTTAACAATAGTACAGAGTCAAGTTTATGTACAACCGTCACTTTAACATAAATAATTTGCCACTTCTATGTATGACTGCCATTTCACCAATGGCAGTGTCAATTTATGTATAATGTCACTTTCTACAGCATGGGTCAATTTTTTGTATAACTGCCACTTTAACCATTTACAATTTGTCAAAATCATAGTTTCCGGTACATAAATGATACTGAAAATTTAATGACCACTTAGGATTTCATCATCTATAATATGAAGATGACAGTAAGTTTAACAGAAAATGCTAACATAAGAGAAAAATGCTCAAGAAAAAATATATTAAAATCATTGAAATAGAAAAACACAACTTATTCATATCCAACACAAACACAAAATATTAAAATGTTCACAAACACTGTTATTCATTTGATATATCACTGATTAGATTATGGTATCTTTTAAAAATCAAGTTATGTCCTTTTTATGCTTATTTTGTTTTGTATTACTGTTTGTTTTACTTAATGAATTATTAAGAAACAAAAGCCGTAAAGAGTGTGCAAAAGAGAGAAATGAATTGGGGAACGTAGAGATGAAGAGGCTTTAGGTAAAAGGTGATGGGGAGAATTGAGAAGCCTATTGCATGTAAAACATATTTTTTATTTTTTGGGTAAATTAAGTATGTTTTCTTGAGGTATTTTATGTAGGTATAATTTTTTAATTGTTTAGTTGTAACTAGTATACTTGTAATTTGTACTATGTATGTCAAATTCCTATTTATTTCATTGGATACACCACACTCTTGGGATTTGCCTATAGTTAGTACTACATTGATTAATACATTAATGCTTTCGCACAGTGATTCATAATGATCCCTTCTGTAGAAATAATAAATGAATAAATTCCATTCTCTGGGCAATGTTTAATATGCCTACTCATATAATTACTATTTTAGGAGACTAATCAGATCAATAAAACTCAGTTTCTCGCCAGAACTCTACAGTAGACAGAGAGGAGAACATGGATGTTTGAACTCCCTGTTATGTAGTACTTTAAAATGTTCTGTCAAAACATATGGGGAATTCTAGATGTTATAATTAGGAACTGAATTCAATACATTTGAATCATTATGAATCTGAAATATAATTATTGCCTAGGTCTTTGATTTTTTTTCTGTACCAGAATGTATAAGAATAAGATAAAATCACTAAACCCATTTCAAGAGGGGAAAAACCTTGAATTTTGAAGAACTTTGAAAGTCATTAACAGACCCCTCAGAAGTTGGGAAAGCTCATTTCCGGCCATCAAAGAATCAACATTTTTTCGACACCTCCTTCCCCTTGTTTTTTGGTTCTTTTTATAAATGTAGAACCCCTGCTTCAAATCATGGATCCGCCCTCGTTAGGGGATGACCAGGCAACACTATTCCTTCTTTTCGTCTAGTGTCAAATTATCCTATTTACTATGAGAGAACACCCAGTAACAGACGACAAAAATGAACTCTCATGAAGCCTGAAGCAGAAATATGAGTTCAGGCTCTATAAAAAATATTATTAGTTTATCACCCTAATTAGGCTGGAAAATTGATGAGGGAGGGAGGCTTTTTTTAAAATTTTTATTTTGCTCCAGCCAAATTTCACTCTTGGGTTGTTTGCTGGTACATTGATATTCAATGTAAAACATGACTGAGATAATACAAACAATACCTACTATTTTAATAAAGAAAAAAAAAATTCAAAAAAAACCTTTTTTTTTTCAGTACCATAAAAGGCATGTACGCGAATGTGATATAATATTTTTTTATATTTGGCCTATATTTTAAATTGATCTGCATGGTCACTCTATCCTGTTAGCCTGTTAACAAAAAAGATTAATAAACCAATAATGCCGAAATCAAAGGTTCAATTTAAGTTCTTAGATGGACTATTCTTCATCTCATAGTCTGCTATATAAACAACTCTAAAAGTTATCATACACAATAGATATTTATTTGAGGAGATAATGCATGGTACAGCATCATAATGCAGATAAATTGGTGTCCTTATATCAACACAGAATAATGACTGCATTGAAAAACAGGAAGGATACCAATAGCCTTTAATATTTCTTGAGGAAGTTTACTAGACTTTAAACAATTACTACACTTTCAATTGTTCACGCAATATATTTGAATGTATTTGTTTCCTTTATTAATGGTAAGGCTATATTGAATGACTTTTTATCACTTTCTAACTCACATACACAACAGATTTAATCTGATAATCATCAATTTTATAGGCGAAAAAACAAAGAGTTGGGTTAAGAAGTTCCCATAAGAAAACATGGTATTGTAGTTTTGGCATTCCTTTATTAATCAACTACATTAAGTAATAGAATAGTCGGTCATTATTATTGGTTAACTTTTTAAAACTTTTAAGGTGGGTAAGTACTAGAGAATGGGCCACAAACTGAGTATTGGGTTTCAATCTGATGTTTTATGGTATATCATGCTAAAACAAAAAGTGAGGTCTGTATGGAAATTCAAACCTACCCTCTGGACATATTTCAAGGCTGAGTTCGCCCTCATCACTATACCAGACTCCTCTGCTCTGAATCACAACAGCTCTGAAAGCAAATCAAATATTTCACATTATGTAAAAATATAAGAAACTTTATTGATTTAACTATAAAATGAACATCTGTCTACAGCTGCAAGCATTAATAAAAAAAATAATATATATTTTGTGTCGCCGATAGTATCAGATTAGTATCACGTGGTATCGTGACATAACACTGTAATACTCTATAGCTAAATTTATATTAGTTTGAACTTTGCCCCGACCCCACCATGGAAGCATTTTTTAGCATTGATCAACCAGGGTACCTAGAAACCATCTACATCCCTGGCTATCCTACAGTATACCATAGGTAAACCTCCACCTTAGAATCTTGGTTATGAACTTGGATGCAACAGATATATCACAATGCATAAAATGCCAGTACTCAATTCCAAAAAAAAAACTAGCAGTTTCACATTGTATATAATTTTAATGAATATGGAAACATTACGACTATTTTCTTAAATCATACCGTACTCATGTTGATATGAATCTAATTTATTTTGATTTTATAGAATCCATGGCCAAATGAATGTACGTCTAACATGCAAATTTTAATATCAGACATGGCTGCTTTATCATTGAACTGAATTCCAAATTTCTTTTTGAGTGGAAAATTACCTACATATAGCAGACCTGTAATTAAAGTTCTGGGAATTTCATATATACAGTATTATGTTATTGCAAATTCTATGTTTTTGTTATTGCAATCACATTCAAAACTTGTTTTTCATTCGCGGCATGGACAGGATTTGTTCTTCAACCTACATATGACAATGTATATCAAACATTTTCAAATTAGTTGCGCTGAAACCGCCAGCTGGCTACTTTTCCGAACACACAAGTCGTGTGAGCCAATCTATATAGGTCATCTGATATGGATTGCTATTATAGAAAATGTTATTGTTTCAATAAAATTTTTCTTCAATAATAATAATAATTGCATCATTGTGTGATCACAGCAGAAGCCAAAACTTAGCAAGTAAGCTAAAATTTTTGGTGTACCCAAAAAAAAAATTTTTATTTTCAAGAATTTTGTTGTTTCATACATTTTTCATTTTCAGTATCTTGATGGTTTTTGAATGCTCCGATATGATACTGATAAAAGCTTTAGGTCATAATGTAGTATCTACAAGCGCTAACTTATACAGTCCATAGCCACCCCATCCCAGCTCCAGCCCTATGAGCCCCAGTAGCTCGGAAAGGATTTCGTTTTTAGTACCACACCAGTATTCGAATTTACCAATATTATCCTCTTTTTCTATTTGTGCCTAAATAACAAATACACATATCAAATTTGTTTTTGATAGTGTACACTACACTATTTGGAAATCAAAGTTTGGTTCGAAAAGAAATTAAATAACAATTACTTTATCATAATTATAGTAATTACCGTAATTATAAAATGTTTTTGGTATCATAATGTCTCCTAATATAAGAATTAAAAGGTATTCAATTTCAAGTTATTTAACAAATTCACATGTATGATTACAATAGAAATTTAAAGTAAACCTAAAACAATAAACGAAAATATGAAAATGATATGCAAGGAATTACATTGGAAGCAGAGCTTATAACCCTTTCAAATAAAAGGATAATTAAATCTTAACAAAAAAAAACTAATCAAGGCCTAGGTAAAACTATTCCCTGCCAGACACCATCCCGGTATTTCTGGGTACTAATTTATCTTTCTTTTCACTGGTGGGATATATCGTAGTTTCATTATAAAAGGTATTTCAATAAATCTAAGATATGATATTGTTTACAACATTCATTTTTTCTCTAAGTTCATTTACTAATGTTACCCAAAACTATCAATGTTTGAATTCTAGCCATTTTTATAAGTCTTTCCATGTAGATTAGTGACCCCAGTAATAAAATTCATTTCCAAAACATTAAGGCTACAGTATGTTCAAACACACCAGCTAATAGTTGCAGTAGGATCCAGATTACAAACATACGCGCTCACCCTTGCGTTAATACAAGAATGGAGATATCAAGAAAATGACGGTGGGATCACTAGCCAATAAGAAATGCCTATGTCTGATTGGCTAACAATAGAAATGAAGTCAACTTGCTAACCTATACCACTCGCTAACCGGTAACGGTTAGCGCAAACCGGTAACGGTTAGCTTAAACCAATGGGGCATTCCCACGCGTGTTAACAGTTAGAGCTAACGGTTAGCTCCTGATCTAGTGTGAACCTAATGTAAATTACCTTCTTTATTATTAAACATTCAAATAAAGCTTTATTTCTATTTGTGGAAATGTGGACTCATAATAATTAATAAACTCTCTGCATATGGGTTGGAATTATACCGATCTAGATTCTTCCCACCATTTTGGATAAACAAACCATTCCTTTCCCTGGGCAGTACAGTACACGATGACTATGTTTCTTGCATACCTGTATGTGTTAATGTACATCTTCTAACAACTATTTTTGGCTGATTAGCCCACAGGCAAAAAAATAAATTATATAAAAACATAAACTTTGTTCTGTCTTTGTAGACTACTTTACACAACGCAATTTGCGTATGCAATGTTGCATGGACAAAATTGCATGGACAAAATTGCTCCACGTAAAGTGTGAAATTTGACGTATAGACACAGCCTGCTCCATGGGTAGGCACTTTAAAAGTGATTTATTGACATGTTGGTATCACTTTTCAAATCATTCTCTGATGTAGACAAGATATGCCTAATGCAAGTTCATGGTAAAAATAGATGACAGCCGTACACACTGATTATTAATGGATGGATGGGTTTACTCGGTGGTGTAAGTAGTGAATACAGTACCGTAGTGGCCAATTAATGTGTTCGAATTTAACTTTACTTGCATTTAATGTGTAGTTAGTTAAAAAATCCAACAAATTTTAACGTCACATCTCTGCTAGTGAAACTTTTAACCACTCCAGTTGAAAAACAAGATGAAAAATGGAAAGAATTAAATGAAGAACAAGTTTATGTACGGTAATATCTCCACAATTCAGCATACAATGTTTTGAGCATTAACAGCATCTTCCTTGAAAGAAAAAAATCAATTAATAAAAAGTTGCATTATTAGGAGCAATTGCCTACGGTGACACTTTCATGAGAACGAATGGTGAACTGGTTGACATGGTTTGTGCTTTCAACATTGAGGTCAGAGGTTTGAAACACCTCACTGTGCCCTTCACTTTGTGTCCTTCAATATAGTGACAAATATGAACCTAATAATAAAATAGGTACACTACGAATAACACATCTCAAGCTAAAGCTAATATGTGCACCTTAATTAAAAAGCAGGACATGAAATCCATCTCCAATATTTAAAGAGCTTTCAAAAACAAACAGTGAAATTTGATCCGATGCATTAAGATCATTCTGTTACTTAGTAGCATTATTTGATTGTGAATAATTTTGTATAGAGCACAACTATGTTATAAAATCAAAAAGAAACATTTTTTGAAAGACTGGGATATTTCCTTTATGCAAGTGATGAAAATACAGGTCTACCTTCAATTGAAGACCACTTTTGGAACTGGGGTTTCCATGGTCTTTAGAAACTTTAGTTGCTAATTAGAATACTATAATGAAGATAAAAGACATATGTTAATTTAGGAACACAGAAAAATTGGTCTTAATTTAGACAGTGACCAATATACAGAAAAAGCTTTTATATACTTTAATTTATCTGAAAATTTCAACAAAGCAAGTAAGGTTTTAATACATAACTGATTCCACTAGTAGCTTCTGATTTAATAGCCTCCAATTTTGTTCCTTGTGATATATCACTAAATTGATAGAAAAGCCAGTTTATTGACCAAAGCACTCAGACATCATGTGCATCTTATGTCAATCAAATAGATTTTATCACATGACACACAGAAAATCCTGAAATTGATATTGTGAGTTTGCGAGGTTAAAAGCAATAACATTAATCTTGATCACTCCCTTGAAATACAGAATGTTTAGAATGCATTTTCATCAATCGAATTACGTGAAAATATTAAATAATTTTCACCTCTGTGAAGAAGTTAATTAAAAGCTTTTTATACCATGCAATAATCTGTATATGGACACGTTTATGAGAGTTTTCCAAATTTCAAAATGCACTTTTTGAGAAAATATCTGATTTTACATATTTTCTTGTTTGAAAAAAGTTTTGGTTGGGAAAATACACTCGCTGTGCATTTCGCTTGCAAGTGTCCTTCAACAAGGCACTTCATCCCCAGGCAGTTGACGATGAGTTCCATAGGTGTTTCATCTCTCCAGTGCATAGTAGCATAGTTGGATAATTACGTCCAACAAAGGAGGTTACGCATTTACCACTGCCTGTCTATATGTTAGGAAGATTATGCAAAAAAACTACGGGATTGCGCACCATAAAATGTAATGAAATGGTACATAATAACTTAAGAGATGATTAATTTTTAGGAAGGGTCAAAAGACAAGGTCACAGAATTTTTTTTTTTTTTTTGCCCATGAGCATAAAAGAAAATAATGCAATCGGCCATCATATACGGCCTGCGTATTGTTTGGTGTTCAGGCATTTTAATGGAATCGCCTATCGTATTCATAAACAGGGCGGAGATATACTCTCTAGGGAGTGACTGCTCTAGTTATAATATATAGATATCCAATTGATGTCTTCACTGCCACCTCCTTATTATTTTAACAAAATAAATTATTAAATATTATATATTCTATTTAATTAAATTATTTTCTTTGGGATTGTTATTTTTGGTTGTTTCTTTTTGCATGGTGAAATGTTACAGTTGCAACAGTCTACTACTCTATAGTTTAACAATTAAATTACTGCAAATAATAATCAAATAAGGCTGAAAAGTTACGATTATGCAAATTAAAAAATAATCTTGGAGTCTCTTATGGTAACTTATTAAACTAAATTGGATTACCAGTTCAAGTTAACTGGATCTAAATGTAAAATACTTAGCTATTCGTTATGCATTGTGGTCACTTTTCATCAATTAAGGCACAGACCATATACTAAGGTGATATCAGGTCTACCTGTATGTTATATTTAAATACCGCTCACACCAATGTATCAGAGTGCTTCACATTATTACAATGCCATGAAATACACTCATCGCTCTGCTGCGTGAATTGAGCCTCCTTATGTCCACCATTATGATGCCAATACACATAAAAACATATAGTTAAAATATATATTACATTAGGTTTGCAGTGTAGCACCGTACACACAATAAAAAAATAGATAGATACAATAGATAATAATAACAGTGCTCAGATAGGAACATGATGCTATGATGGTATCAAGCATAGCACTGCAAAGAAAAGTTCCTGGTTTTCACTTGTATGAAAAATAAGTTTCTCTGGCTGGATTCGAACCTGGAACCTCTCGCTTTCAAGGTGACTATCATAACATTAGATAGATGTGTATAAGAGACAGTACCTATCTATTCCAAATTCATTTTATTTTTAATCTTTTTTTTGTAATTTGTGCCCAAAATATTTAGTTAGATAGTAATTCTACACAATAGTATCAAGATTAGAAAATCTGAAATATGAAATAATAGTCTTACTTTAGCACCTTATATGAAAGACTGTCTCAATGCGCTATAAATAAAAGTAAACCAAGAAGTGACCTATATTATACTAACCAATAAAACGTTTATGAGAACACAAAATCATAAAAATAATCTTAAACAATGTTATTCCAGGTTATTTATATATATAATCCAAGGTTCTTATACATAATGTATTAAATCTGATGTATTTTTCATCATTATTACAGCATTACTTTACTGCAGTAAATTCCATCATTATATATACATCTGTGATATGATAGTATCACTTTAAAATATGGTCTTTATTATATTCATCATTTATATTACCAATTATTTTAAACCATACTTTTAGACTGTGACCCTTCTAGTTTATTCTAGACAGTAAGCTGATATTTAGGGCCCCTTTATATGAAATAATGAAAAAACTTTATATCACAAGGCTTAGGGAGTGTAGACAAAGATTTATAACATTTATTTACTAATTTCATTACTAGTAAATAATTATTTTGTTTTATAGATTTTTTTAAATTTTAATTTCTTATATTCTGTAATTCCCCCTTTCACTTGTTGGCAGCCAAAACTGGCTGGACCAATTTTGGTTTGAATATTGAAAATGATAACAAATTCAGGTTACACAGCAAGGTTCATAAATGATGAATTGATCAAATTACATGTGGATTGATCAAATTATATGTGATTAATTATGCAAGAATTGGCTTGACTTGAAGTGTCAATGTCTTCTGAATATATTTCTTGCAAATGCTGTGGTATTTTAACTTAATTTAATTTAATCTTTCTTTACACTGTAGGTACTTTCAGTACTATAGTACTGTTTTTCAAAGTGACGAGAAACATATATGCAGTTAATAAAATGAATCCAAAAAATAAAATAAAATAAAGAACAGAGTTATTGAAGTTAAACATTATTTTAAATGATTTTGAAATAAAAAAGTTGACATCTCTTTGAAATTAATTTTTAATTTGTGTTAGTTTATTCCAGCTTTTGGATGATCGATATAAAAATGTTCATTCTCTCTGCCCGATATTATACATTGGAAGAACAAGGTTGTTATGGGTTTGGCTATGTGTCTTTTTGAATAGTAGTATTATTAAAGGTAAAATTTCAAGACAAACATTAAAGATGTATTGTCCCATGCTAAATACCAAAAAAAATCAAAAAAATATTTTTTGAAATTATCTTGCCCATTTTGAAGTAACATAAAAGTTATCAACTTGAACATAGAAATTAGTGTATTTAAAAAATGTCTACCCATCAGTTTACAGCGAAAAATGATAGAAACACTTCCAGTCACTGGAAGTATTTTATTATTTTTATTATAATTTTTTGGTTTAAAAATCAGGGTACACATTTTTTAAATTCAATAATTTTTATGCATAAGTTAATCATTTATATGCTATTACAATATGAGCAAGTTTATTTCCAAATTAATTTTTATGATTTTTTTGACATTAGCAAGGGAAAATACATCTTTGAGTAACATATCCTTTTAAGTATTTGGAAGTCATAAGGGTAATTTTTCATTCCAAATCACATTTAGTCTACTCCATTCAAGGGCACTTAAAATATAACCAGCAGTAAGTCTTAATATCATAAAAAATGTAAAATCTTACCAACACTAATCTTTTTATAAAAACTTGTAAACAAGTTAGAATTTGAACATTACAATTAGACAAGACACAACAACAATAATCAAAAACAGGAAAAATTAAGCATTTGCTAACATTTTAAGTGTATACAAGGGAAAAAAGTATTTAATACGTCAGATGACACCAATACGCTTTGAAACATTAGATGATACATTGTTTAATAAGGTCTTTCCAAGTTAACTGTGGCTCTTTCAATTGTATCACCATGGAAGCAAATAGATGATATGAATTTATAATGAAGTACTTGACAATAGTTAGCAGTGTTGAATTTTGGGAATCAGAAAGTGCTTTAAAGACGGCGTCAGCTGGAGTGATGCTGGGTCTATGACAGCTTTAAGTGTGAATACGTAGAGTGACAACTTGGTATTTTTAGCACCTTATATTATTAGCACTGGATCAACACAAACCGTTCAATTACAAAATGTTTTCTTGACAAGTAATGACTTGGCAATGAAAAATCTCATCAGTTTAAAAATCAACACCTTATAAATCATTCATCCTCTAATTATAGGAATCTTCATGAGAATGAAATTGGTTGAACTACTTTTATAAAATATTTACGTTCGGAAATAACTTTACTGAATATATACAGATGATGAATACGTGGTTTATCAAAAACCATCGCCTTCATATCAGCACCTTCATGTCATCAGTACTGCATCAACACAAACACTCAATAACATGTTTTCTTGACAATGGCTTAGCAATGAAGCAGTTGTCTTCATCTGTATACGAATCAGCACCTAATAAATTATTCATCACATGATTGCAGGAGAGTAAAATTGGTAGAACTGCTATCATAAAAAATATGTAATTTCTAAAATAACTTTATTGAGTGTAGGCCTATACATGTATATATGATGAATTTATCAAATACCAATAAATCATAACCAAGTAAACTACAATATTAATATAGGAAGTTATGAAAGTTATTTTTGATTTTCTCATTTATCTCTTTATTTTTTGACATCATATCAGACAGCACACCTGGTTATATACCTAACTAGTTATTAAGGAAAAAAAGAAATATGAGCTTGACTGTTAAACTAGAAAAACTCTCTCCCCTTTTGAACAATTTAGATTTTTTTAAAGAATTGTTTTGTTATCACTCACTAGAAGATTTTCACTTAACAAAAACCTTTGTGAGAACAGATAATTTCCTTGTAAAAAAGACTTATGTGTAAATTAGCAGAAGGGAGAAATGTTTTCAATAACCACTCCATCTGCTGTAATAACCCCAATTCTGGCCCCTAATCTGCCCTACCTTTTATAGTAACCCCCACCTCATGTAACTGCCCCATTTCTCTATAATTCTACTCCCAATAGGCCTACAGTAATTAATATTTTACATGCTTAAAATTTGTAGAGATGATATTTTTGAATAATGCTACATGCCTAAATAGCATATGGGTGAATCAACCTCTGACAGAGCAGTCTAGCAAAAACCAATGAGTGAGCACATAGTAACAGATGCTCTTAATGAACACTCGATCTCCTGTAATATCCCATTTCTGGCCCTCAATCTGCCCTACCGTCTACAATAACCCCACCTCCTGTAATCTGTAACCCCATTTCTCTATAATTCTACTCCCATAGGCCTATAGTAATTGATATTGTACAAGCTTAGACTTTACAGAAATGATATTTTTGAATTTGCTTCATACCTAAATAGAACACAGGGTGCATCAACCTCTGATGGAGCAGTCCAGCGAAAACCGATACGTGAGCGCATTGTATTTGACGTATGAGTGACAGCATGAGTGCAAAATGGTGCAAACATAGATCCTCTTGAATCTAGAAGCTATTAAAAAAAAAATACAGAAAAACCTTACAGACTGTGAGAACAAGAGTACAAAACGATGCTAACATATAGGTCATCTTTTATCAAAAAGCTATTAATAAAATAAACAAACTGTATTAAATTCATGAATACAATATAGTTATAGGCTTTAAATGTTAGGGCCTATTTGTATGAAAATACGAACCTTGTGCACTTTCACCTAATTGTTTTGGTACATATTTTACCAAAACTTAATACATTATTTCATTCTAGTCTTTCAACTTAAAAAAAAAAAAACACATTAACCCATGCTGATAAATCACAGCTCACACCTCACACATTGTAGCTAATTTTTAAAAAAATACATCCTTCACCCATTAGGTAGCACTACATACTGGAGGAGGTACGTACAAAACTGAATATTCCAATGTTATATTATAATAATTATTACTTCTAGCAGTAGACTTACCTCAAAGGTTCCTGGTGTTTTACTGTCATCCTCCGAATTAGTAGCAGTTAACAGGAATCCAATAAAAGATGTAGGCAATATACTTGAAATGGAGACTAAACAAAAGAAAATATTCAATGTTTAAAAATAAACACTTTTTTTGAGTCACCAAGTTCAGAGTATGGTACCAGTCCCAAAAATATATAACATCTTAATAATTGCGTTAGAAATTGGGATCTATGGTTTGTCAGTGCAGAAAATGGCATCCGGTTGAACACATTTTGTGCCGCCGATAGCAACGGAGTAGTATCACATGGTATCATGACATAAAACTGTTGTACTCTATATGTACTGCAGTATTGATATAACATTACTATGTTTTCATTTGAGCATAGGCAGATTCAAGGGAGCACCCCACCCCCCCACCACCACTAAATATATGAAAATTTTTTTAAATGGAGGAAAAAAAAATTATATTCAAATATTTAAGTATGTGAGTGCCATTTCTGGCCATCTAGAAGTGCCATAGCCAAAAAAAAACCCCAAGAGAAGGTGGGCTGAGCTGGTATAGACCCTGTAAAATCCCTTCCTTGGCCTTCCCTCTATTTTGAATTTTTGGATCCACTGTTGAGATAATTAACCAGGGATTTGATTTCCTAAAGTGTATATACTCAGGTGTATACATTGATAGTAATATTTCATTGAGAGTTGGACTAATTTTTTAAAGTATATTATCAGTGTATATTGATATAATTATATTAATCTTGTTTTTTTTTACATTTTAGATAATGAATCAGGAATTTGATTTGATTTTTAAAGTGTATTACTGATGTAATATTAATAACAAAACAATAAATATTACATGTGATTATAAATAAGGTTTTCAATTTGAGATAATCAGGGAATTACTTTATACATTATATTACTGGTATGTATATATTGATAATATAATAATTTGAGATAATGGTATTTGATTTTCTAAAGTGGTACAGGATATATTGATAGTATAATGAATCAGATATTTGTTTTTAAGTGTATTAATTTTTTTTATATTTAAAGAATTTATAGAATAATATGAGATATGAAAGTGTATTACTGGTATATATATATTGATACGTTTACATTTACATGGCTTCATCTTGCAAAAGACTAATAACTCAGTCACTGCAAGTATAATTATTAATTTATAAATCATGTATTCATTTGAAATAATAAATCAGGAATTTGCTTCCTGAAATAATGTATATTACTAGTCTAATATAATAATATAAATTATCTTTCCCCTTGAGTATTACTGTATATAACCTATTATTAAATGTAAACCATGTTTTCAGTAGTTACAATAAATCAGGGGTTTGATTTTCTATTGTTTTATTAATTTATATGATAGTGTAAATCACGTTTTCAGTAAATCATATTTCACATTTCCACCCACATCAAATATCAGTGGCGTTTCTAGAAGTCTTGAAATAGGGGTGGCGAGGAATTTTTGGGGGGAATGCACCACCGCGCACCCCCTACATATGCCACTGCAAATTTTGGAGCCTCATGTTATTTAATATTTAAAAGACCCAATATCCTCATTGGAAAATATAAATATTGTTGATTTGAAATTATTTGTCAAATCTTAAAATCGAAATATATAAATTTACATTAAGTTTACTTCTTTTATAAAAAAAACACAATATTTATTAGCCTGTTTAACACTAGTTCATAGAACACCAAATAGCAACTAATAAATACCTTCACCAGAAAAATGGTCAAATCCCGGACGTGGGAAACTAACAATTAATTTTATTTGGCCTTATCAAAAGGTATTCACAGTGGCAGACTCACTTGTCAATAATGTCATATTTTTGTTAGAATTTACCTTCATCCTAATAATTTCTGACATCCCTATCATATAATTACTACTAGATATGAAATAGCACTATCAAGTTCTATTGTAAATAAATACCCAATACATCTTTTCATTTTGTTTTGCAAAATGTGACAAAATGTAACAAAAAATATAAATATAACTCAAATGTCACCTAATATTATTGTAACTCTTCTTAAAAATTATATTACAATAAGAATTAATGATATAAATACATAAATATTGATTGAAACATTGAGAAAATTACATTGATGCTTTTTTCATTCAATTTTTTCCAGACTTTTTTATATCTGCAATTATATGACTATAGAAAGTATTATGCAGGAATCCACCCACCCCCTTCACAATTCTATCACTGCAAGTGCCTCTGGCATAGTTGGTATACTAAGGAGATAATGCATCTTGGAGCAACTTGAATACAAAAAAATATCTGTCAATAATAATTGATGAAGCAGATTTAAAGTAAGTTTTGATTTCTAAATATCAACGAAATGAATGCTATATAAAAATGTATCATTTATCATAATCATTGGCGGATTCAAGGGGAAGGGGAAAACAAGACAGCTTACCCTCCCATTCCCCCTAAATTTTTCAAAATTAAAAATAATGAAGGAAAAATATATTACAGTACATTCAAATTTGTTGCCTAAGAGTGCTATCTAGAAGTATCATAGACATAAATAACATTTTGTACACCAATCATGGTGAGTCTGAGGTGGTCTGGACCCTCAATCTGTGAAGTTGACTTTCTCGCGAGCCTCCTCCATTTTGAGTTTCTGGATCCGTCACCCAGCATGGAGGGCTGTCATTCCCCCCTCCCCACAGACACAGAAATAATGTAGTGGTAGAAAGTCAAGCACAGACAGCCACAAGCAAGACAAACATATTACGACTCTGTTTTCAATGCAAATATAAATTGCTTCAAGTGAACCACAGTCCATTTGGAAAAATTAACTTCTAAAACAATTACAGTGCAGTAAATCATAATTATTCTACCTCGCTCTATTTTTAGAGTATTAGCAATCATACTTGTGGTTATCTATGGAAATGAAATACCCCTTGTGTCACTTGGGAAACCAGCTATTGATGACTTTCTAATATCACATTATAATGATTTGATTATCAGAAGATAATTACTGAGTTAAGTGAGATTACTTAACATAGGTATGTAATACTACTAATTTATTTCTATCTGGAAACACTGGGGATATTAATGCCATAGAGTAGATTCTCTAGTTTCTTCTTTAAATCTTCCCCAGGAAAACTTCCTTCAAATACCCTTTCAATATTTGTACAGCATATCAAAAAGTTGATTTTCTCCGAAGCTTGGCTTTATGAAATCCGTGTTTATGAGTTTGTGTGTGAGCAAAAACATATTTAACCATACGAAATCACTATTGGCAAATCTTTAAATTCAATAACATAAAGTAAAGCTATTGTATCTGTGATTCCAATCTATAGAGCACACCCCCTGTAGTTTTTAAAGGCTGGGAATTAAAAAACCTTGGGCAAGTTCTTGTGCAGTTTTACAGCGCTACTCGATCTAATCTTGTTTCACACTTAACATTTATAGGTCGTTCATGCTTATTAGCATGAACTTAAACGGCAAATTAAGGCCCTGCAGTCAGCGCACTGACCTTCTCCCTATGAAGATGACATTCACCTTGGGGTTCTTTAAACTAGTTGAGTTTTACAACTCAAACAACTGCTGAGAATTATTCTGTGACAATCAAATGTTTCATCAGGAAACAAGACAAACTACCAACAAAGGAAAATATCTAGACATAGAGCTGGATGAGACTCAGAAAAAAGGACACTGCAGTGTTC
>NW_022704992.1:4965809-4986717 GCF_011630105.1 Anneissia japonica | reverse complement strand
ATACTTTCCCCCACCCCAAATCACGATCAAATAGTTAAAAACCACCTAAAGTCACCTTATTTGGCAAATTAGTGCCCCTCAACTGATCATCGAGCATCCCCATCAGCCTCCCCCCACCCCCATTTCAAGACTTCATATGCCACTGCTACCATCAATAACTGTTTTCAACACTCAATCATCCACTCTGGCAGAATGCACTATATGTACTGTATGTATGTAGAAGCGGTTGGCGCATCGATTGTGGCTTGGACTCCCAACCTTGAGGTCACGCTTGTGTTCTTGAGCAAGGCACTTTATCTACGTTTGGCTCTCTCTACCAAGGAGTATTGTAATGTAAGATAAATTTATTAACAAGCAAGTAAAATTTCTTTTTGCAGTTGTCAATCAGAATTGCTGAAAAAAATATAGTATTATCTTCAAATTACCCATCACACACACATTTGCATTTTGTTTCAATATCTGTGTAACAGCTGAGACACAGTTTAAATTCAAACGTTACTTCAATCATAACTGCGTGTACAGTAAAGTTATAATGATGAAAGTTCAGCCAAAATATGTACCATATACCTTCCATCCCACTTTCATCAAAATGGCCTCAGGCAATGTAATAAAAGAAGGTGTGCTGCTCTCGAAGAAATGAAAACCTAATCCATGACTGAAGTGGGAATCTTGGATGACCATAATAAAACACCTGAACAATTTGTATTCCGATGGCGTTTTGCTTTTTGCTCATTAAAAGCAAGCTCTGGCTGCAAATTTCTCTTAATTTTTACATTAAGGAAATTTATGGTACAAGTGCTGATTCCCAGGTGACTCCTGAGACTTGCAGAAGAATCATCAGCCCAACCTTCCTGTTTGATACGCACGTTTATAGCGTTTAATGCAGCGCACTCAATAACAACATTAGTACTGCAACAAAGTAATATGTTACTGATAAGTCAAAAGTAGGGGAAATTTTTGTATTTTATTTTTATTATAAAACTGTTATTTTAATATAATATTTATCTCAGCAAAATATTAGTCAGCCGGCCGCCTGAACTGCCAGACCGCCTCCGCAGCCCATGCCTGGTGTTGAATATGCAGACCCCTGACAATGACAGTTTAGATACTGATGCAATGCATTTTTCTTTCGCTGGCTATCCAAATCTTTCATTTTTAAGCATTGTTATCACCTTTGCCAAGGAGGTTATATGTATTAATTCACCACTGTCCATCTATTAAACAAGATTATGCACAAACTAAGGAATGGATCATCATCTTAGCAGAATGGTCAATCAAACAAAGAAATTATTAGCTTTTGGTAGAAAAGGTCACAGAAATTCATTGTTTTACCCTTTAAGCGTAAATAGAATAATGGCATCACCCATTGTATATTGTTCAGTAATCAGGCACAGGGCGGAAAATAATGGAATCGCTCATCATACCCATCCTGTGTATTGTTTGGTATTCAGGAACAAGGGCAGAGGTATCAGGGCCGTATGTGAATCACTAGCATAATAATTTTCATTCTTAATTTGCAACCAAATATGGCTTGTCAGGGCTCGATTTAGTACTAGCCCGGCGTACAATGTCTAGTAAAAACCGCTCCGGGCTAGCCTATTTACTTCCCATGTTGCCCGGTTGTCTAGTGGAGAATTATCAAGAAAAACATTTTATTAAAAAAAAAAGGAAAAAAAGCGGAACTTTCGAGACAATCCCTGCACAGGAGGTACCGCAGCCCAGAGAGTACACTCTAGCTAGCTTTAAGCTCTCCACATGCGCGAGTGTTTAATTATTAAGATGATCCCCAAGTCATTCACCAATCACTACAGGATGGCACATGTTATCTTTCTCTCAATAGAAAATCGTTTGATCGTTCAATCTGGTTAATTTAGGTAGTTTAATGTAATTTGATTTAATGTACTACCTTATATTCATATTATTTTCTCATAATGATACTTTTAAATGTTCAACTTTTAATAATAAGTACTTCAATGTGCTATAGGTAGGCTAGCCTAGGCCCTATGTTTTGTCTAGGCCTAGGTAGCCTAGCCTAGGTAGCAAGCAAGATTTTTTGCCATTGGGGGTGAGTAACTTGAGATCTAAAGATTTAACAGATGCATTGGTTTGATTGATTTCTGGGCCCTTTGTTAATTAAATATTAGAAAACCAAAGTTATAACCAGGGAGATGTAAAACATGCTCATAGCACAGAGACCATGTATTATGCGCTATATAAGTCTCCAACCATTACCATACCATCTGTCCCTGTTGTTATAACCAGAGTCGATTTTGCATCATGGGTGATTTTTTTATTTATTTATTCAACAATATTTTGAGAGGGTAGCTCGAACAGCAATGCTACAGAAATTATGAAATTGCAAATCAACCTTCAAATTTAATTGTCGCTAATAAATATTTTGAAACCAAATTTTTTCCTGTCTGTGGGCTAGTAAAATATTCTGTGGGCTAGTAAAATCTCTAGTAAACTAGCCCAGTGGGCTAGTTACCAAAAAAAGTTAGGGCAAGCCCTGCTTGTGAGCAGCTTAAATGTTGGATCTCCTGGGGGGACTTCACATCAAAAAAGGGCACAACAAAACACCTGAACAATTTGTATTCCGATGGCGTTTTGCTTTTTGCTCATTAAAAGCAAGCTCTGGCTGCAAATTTCTCTTAATTTTTACATTAAGGAAATTTATGGTACAAGTGCTGATTCCCAGGTGACTCCTGAGACTTGCAGAAGAATCATCAGCCCAACCTTCCTGTTTGATACGCACGTTTATAGCGTTTAATGCAGCGCACTCAATAACAACATTAGTACTGCAACAAAGTAATATGTTACTGATAAGTCAAAAGTAGGGGAAATTTTTGTATTTTATTTTTATTATAAAAACTGTTATTTTAATATAATATTTATCTCAGCAAAATATTAGTCAGCCGGCCGCCTGAACTGCCAGACCGCCTCCGCAGCCCATGCCTGGTGTTGAATATGCAGACCCCTGACAATGACAGTTTAGATACTGATGCAATGCATTTTTCTTTCGCTGGCTATCCAAATCTTTCATTTTTAAGCATTGTTATCACCTTTGCCAAGGAGGTTATATGTATTCACCACTGTCCATCTATTAAACAAGATTATGCACAACCTAAGGAATGGATCATCATCTTAGCAGAATGGTCAATCAAACAAAGAGATTATTAGCTTTTGGTAGAAAAGGTCACAGAAATTCATTGTTTTACCCTTTTAAGCGTAAATAGAATAATGGCATCACCCATTGTATATTGTTCAGTAATCAGGCACAGGGCGGAAAATAATGGAATCGCTCATCATACCCATCCTGTGTATTGTTTGGTATTCAGGAACAAGGGCAGAGGTATCAGGGCCGTATGTGAATCACTAGCATAATAATTTTCATTCTTAATTTGCAACCAAATATGGCTTGTGAGCAGCTTAAATGTTGGATCTCCTGGGGGGACTTCACATCAAAAAAGGGCCCAACACAGTGCCGGATCCTGGAGGGTTCAGACAAACCCCCTTTGTAAAGAAAAGTAACAAAATACTACTGGGTCCTGGCTTACAAAAAGCGTGCTAACCTACCTAGTCCTAGTTTGGCAGATCAGACAAACTAGGCTTAGCCCAACTAGATTATACACACTGTTTTTGGTTCAACGTCGTAATAATTTTATGTAGAAAGTGCGTTCTTCAGGCCTATCGGTTCATCGATCCATGGAAGAAAGACTATATTTAACTACTTAATATTGTTGGAATATATTAATATATTTCCTATTTCTTTTATTTTTTTCTCTCTATATAGGCCTAATGAATGAAATAAAATTACCTGACCTTTTTCAAGAGGGAGAAAACCCTTGAGTTGAGAAGAACTTAAAGATCATTAAAGACTCCCCAGAAGTCGGGAAAAACTGATTTCCGGCCAACTATGGAATCAAAATTTTCCCGGGGGTGGACCCCCCCACCACCCATTCTATTTTAGGGTTTTTTGGAAACATTTTGAACCCCTCTTATTCAAACCCTGGATCAGCCCCTGCAATAAATCTTGCACTCAGGTCTAGTAGTATCACCTAGGTACGCTGCTAAGGGCAAATAGAAAAATTTATTAGATTATCACTCCTGTCTGAGTCAAAAATTCGGGAAATATTGATGTGGGAATAAAAAAAAAAAATTTAAGTTATAAATAATAAGACCGCCCTCCCTCATCAATTTTTTTTTTTTTTTTAAAGAGTGAATCTAATATTTTTTTCTATTTGCCCTAACTGCTCGTGTTGGATCTACGAACACAGCCACTGACTTTATTTACGATATAATTTATATCCCTATATTGTGGCTAAAGAACTGCCAAAACCAACATAATAAGAACATCTGTGGCCAGAGCTGACCTTAAGTGTTAATTTTAAGAAGCAATTCTCTGAAAGTGAAAGTAAGTTCTTACCTCTGTATATTTTACCGCGTTCGTACGTGGAAGGATGACCATGGATTCTCAATCGAAACCCGTTATCTCCATCTAATTTATCAACTTCAAAATCTGTTGGCTGTCGATCACAGCCAATTGTGATTGCATTCAATTGAACGGCTTGTGCTTCGTATCTGTATATGTACATACAAATCATCAAAATAAGGAGTTTGGTAGCCATTTCTGTTCACAGCCTCAACCTTTGGAAGCTGAGTACTGTACAAATTACACCGCTCAAAACACACCACCAACGCTTACTACGTCAATGACCTCAGCTATTAAGTGACGATTCACTCTCTGTATACAAACTTTTTTTTGGGTTGTTCCAAACAGACTCGAAGAAGGGGGTGTTATAATTCGCAAATGTAATTTTACATTTATCAATTTCTATTACTATTATCAAGCAGATTATACTATACTATGTATAAAAAGGCACACAAGCGATTATTACAATTTTTTATGCTATACAACAGAAATGCAAATTTAATTTATTCTGGAATAATGGAAGAATCCTGTGCGATTAATTGTAAAGTTTAGATGGCGCTATTGACGGCACAGCAAACGAATAATGAGTCCATTAAAGTACAGCCACCTTGCCTCCTTGCAATTTCTTAGATTATTACAAATAAAACACAGTGTATATTTTTACTTCACTCAAAACATATATTCTAGGGCTTATGATATATATTGTTTTCTGTTTATTACTTCGATAATATTTTACTTTAATTTTAGATGAATAAAAAATACTTTGACTTTCCATCTTAGCCAAATTTTATTTGTACAATTAGGGGGCCTATGTTGTACATGATTCAAAACATTGTCATTTTAATTCTCTCACTGTCCTGTAAGTGTATATGCCAACATATTCAGCTTAATACATAATGGATGAATGTATAAATTCGTATTGAATTTCCAAAGAGAGATGTTTTATCTACTTACAAAAGCTGAACAGTAAATTAAAGACACGTCACACAGCACTTTATCAGACTAACAAATTGTATTGATATACTAGCTTTCGACCACACAGTGGTCTTCATACGGTGAACAAACAAAAACAAAAACAAAGCAAAGCAAGCAAGTTGGAAAACAAATCCATCTAATCGCCGAAAGACAGAATGATACGTAGAAAATACAATAATATATTTCCAGTAAAAGTGTCTGTGTTGCTTGCTGCCTGTCAGCGAAACAAGACACTTCAATTCACGACACGTATATTCACAACACTTAACATTGTCTGTCAGGTATTAGAAAATAGTATATGCAAAATCAGCTTGTTTTAAATGATAACAAGACGGAGCTAATTTATTTTCCGTTCAAATGTCAGCGTCTGGAGCTTTCACTTCGAAGTGATTGTAATTTACCAGGAAAGCGCATAGAGAATCTAGTGTTCGCTATAATACAGTACAGTACAAGCATAATAATATTATTTTACTTGAAAACCCTTCTACTATAACAAATGGATTAACTACTCAAAATAGCTTGTAGGCCTACTAAAGACAAGAAATGTTGTAACAATAATAGGGCTAAGAAATTACAAAATATTATTTTTCAATTATGTTAGGAGCACTGCCATGGCCCAAGCGTGAATGGAAATGCATATTAATTACTGGGCCAACTCACCAACTTGAAGCACTTTCATGCAATCATATGTATAATGAGGGCTATTTCTTCAGAATATTTATTCCTAAGGCCTAACCTTTTTGCTATATTTTTATGATGATCGTTTTATTACGGTATTTGTTAAAACTACCGTTCACTTCATGCTTGTTTAGAGAGTAACGTTCCCCCTGTTCACTCCCGCAGGCCTACTACTGCGTCCAACCCCATTGGTGAAGCAATTTGCGTTACCTATTTCGATAATGTTTTATTACGGTATTTGTTAAAACTACCGTTCACTTCATGCTTGTTTAGAGAGTAACGTTCCCCCTGTTCACTCCCGCAGGCCTACTACTGCGTCCAACCCCATTGGTGAAGCAATTTGCGTTACCTATTTCGATAATGTCTCTGTGATTGTGGTAATTTCGTTTTATTGTTGCAGTACCCTTTCATAACAATAGTAAATATTTGGACAAGCAAGAACCCGGTACATATTATGTAAGGACGAATAATAACACGATTTAGCTCCTAATTTAGCCGCAGTTACAGACAAAAAAAAATGTTGGCTTAGATAGATCAACACTAACGGGGCTCAATGAAACATTATTTTGATAGTGATAGACTAAACTTAATAATGGATTGAGCTCATTTTGATGGCGTTATTATCAAGGTAACTAACAGAAACAGAAAAGCGAAAATTAGGAATTAGTGTCTTTAATACACAGCTCCCCGAGAAGCACGCCAACAGTAAACTCGAAGAAACAAAAGAACACAACGAAGTCATTACTAGCATGACAGATGAAGCTATATACCAATATTGTCTTTGATGACATAATATTGAAGACTAATAAACATCATAGCATGAACTCAATCCATTCATGAGCATTGTGTGTACTAAGGCTTTTACACTAGCCTCTATGCAATCTCCAAAATATATTTTGTTAAAATAAATAAGTGTGTGATTGCTTTTGTGAGATCATATACTATTCTTAAGAAATAGTAAATTAAATATAAATATTAGGTCTATCAATAGAACTGTATATCGAATCACTAATTCTATTAAATGACAGATAATACAATGTTATCGAAAGCTTAACCTATAAAATCGAAAATTAAAGCATGATTAAATTTAAAAAAAATAATTGTAATATTTTGGAAAATTGGTGAAATCCATTGAACGATTCTATACAATCAAACGATTCTATACCTGACCATAGAGAAAATAGATTTTCTCTATGACCTGACCTAATGGAGTTTCCTCCGTTCAAAACATGAAGCCGGTGTAAGCAATGACATAATTTTGACATCGAATAATGAACTTAATAATGTTAATATTAATAACATTCTCATCATCATCGTCGTCATCCTCCATATTGTCGCTAATCCTTATTATTAGGAAGATTTCATAACATTACGAAAACGATAACGAATAGGCCCCTACGTCATCTTCATCCGTGCCAAAAGATTCTTGACAATACATATTATACGAGCTGAATAAGATCGTTGATTCTTTCATGTAAAAGGCATGGATCGAGAGGTATTCCCTTAGAGGATGGTTTGACTACAAATTCGATGACGTAAACCGTATCGTTATCATTACCTCTTTATTACCTATATTATTTTAATTAACATTATTAGTATGCTATACAAATTTGGATTTTATTTGGATTCTAATAGATTATGATGATGATATGAACCGTTTTTGGTTAGTTAATTTACCTTGAATGTGCCAACAAAGCCCATTAAACAGTATTAGAAGACTAGTGTTAAAAATACGGGGTATTTTGCGTAGTAAAAGACTACTTCACCTAAAATTATATATTATATATTTCTCCTTATCAAAATCACTATATTAAAATAAAATCAAAGAAAAACAATAGATGATGGATTTACTGTTTAAATTATAAAATCTAACGTTTTATTATAACAACTATAAGAAGATACACAGATTTTCAAAAGTTTTATTTTATTTGCATAAATCTGGACATAATATATGATTTCCCCACCCTTTTTTTTCATGATTTGATCAATTCTGAAACATACAGAATCACTCATGCCCCCTTAATGAAAACAAATAATATAAATGATTTGGATAAAAACATATTTTCCATAAACATTTCAACATAAACACCAATCATCATTCAGTTGCTGAACCACGAATCCCTTGGATTTCTCATTAGTAGGATACGTTATTTGGTCAAGGTATTGCTTAATACACAATTATTAGATGCATCACTTAATGCAGAATAAAAAGCCAATTGTCAACTCAAAAGCAGTGATATCTAGAGTATATTCCAAAATGCAATGAATATGAACATTAACATTTATTATGTTAATGGCCACTGTCTCTTATACACATCTAGATGTGTATAAGAGACAGACTCTAAACCATATTGCAGTATTAACCATATGCAACCAGGTAAAAAAATAACTAAGAACATTATGTGTAATATTGCACATTCAATTCTAAAATAACAACATAGCAAAACTCTTCCCTAATTTAGAATTATTTTGGTAATAAATAAGGATGATGATACCAATAAAAATGGCAATAGCTATTGTAATAATAACAAAAATAATACTAATTTCTATTGTACTTCTTAAATTTACGTAAACATCAATGAAATTCAATTTTAACTGCGAATTTAATGAATAAAAAATACTTCAAAATTTACTTGTATAATAACAGTAACAGACAATAATAATACAGTTTGGTACACAATATTAAAGGGACATCTCTATTAAGGGGACACTATTTTGGCCAAAAATTAGGGAAAATATATCTTTTAATAATAATAATAATAATAATAATAATAATAATAATAATAATAATGATAAGAGAAAATGCTCATTGCATCCTTCCACAAGAAAGTCAAAAAATTAAAAAAGGAAAAAAATTAACACTACCCAACACCTATTTAGGGGACACCCCTATTAAAGAGACACTTGTTTTAGTCCCGTATGTGTCATATCAATGACACACCTATTCACCTATTCTTAAAATTGTGTGCACCCCCCCCCCCCACACCCTACAATTTGAAAAATTCTGGATTTTCCCCTGACTGTTTCAATACTAATAAAATAGAATTTTGCTCTACCAGTTAAAACATGTATTTGATTAAAGGGCTTTGATTTTTACAAACTAAAATAAACATAGAATTTTATATGATCAATTCATCATAAAGCAAAACATCAAGCAATGTTACGCAAAATCTATATTAAAAGATTAAAATACTTGGAAAATTGACAACCAAGTAACCAATTTGGTGGCATATCTAGGGGTGTGCACGGCCAACTCCCCACTCTCCCCCCAAAAAAATCATGTTCAAATAGTTAAAAATCACTTCAAATCACCATATATTGAGAATCAAAGCCCCCTCATCCCGTCATCGAACCCACCTCTTCACCTTTTCCCCTATCAACCCCCCATTTCAAGGCTCCTAGATACACCATTGTTTACATTTCCAAACAAGAAGACTATCCATTAGTTTATATTTACATTACCTAATTATCGTTAACATCTACATATTTATCTAGTGTTCAATGTATTTATGTACAGCATTAAATTTATTTAATCCTACAAAATACTGTATATTTTTCAAGCAATTTGCAATTCAGCGGTAAAGAAAACGGTTTTTTCATGATATATTTAATACAGGGACTTCTGAGAGATCTAATAATGAGCTTCTTCGTCTTTTCTGTACATGGGCTACTTATGTCAAGCTAAGTTTAGGGAGACAGTTATTAATACAGTAGTAACAACATAGACATTCTGGATTTGCAGGTAATGGATTATTTTCTGGGAGATTATTGCTTACTTGCAAGTGTATAGGAGAATGCACTAATATCTTATGACTTGCAGTAGACTTGGAACCCCTGCATCTACTCTAATTTCAATAGAAATATCACTTACATTCTAATCTTCCTATTAATCATCATACAGTATATATATATGACATCGGATCATGACACAACAAATGTAAATTTTACAGAAATATATTTCATCGGTTAGGTTTTTTTTTTCAGGTACCTCCATCTCAAGAGCCTTGAACATTTTTAAAGTGGATATGTGTGCTTTATTATATAAATCATATTTATTATTAACAAATATATACTCTCTAAATGAAAATTCAGGAAACACTCAAAATTTCATATAAAACATAAAACTGTTCATTAAAAAGAATAAAATAAATTATCAATTTAAATGTGACACAGATTGAAGCAATTAATGTTGGTGATTTATAGACATTTTCTAAAAATCTGTATATCTTGCAACTTTATCATTTTCAATTTTCAAAAAACACAATCTTCGACCATCATTAATTCATCAGAGGCACCCGCTGCATCAGCATCATTGGACTAATTTGCCAATCCAATCAATGTTATTTTATTATCCCAAATAGTGTTGTCTAAATGCACAATTTTGAGATTCTCTCCCTATAGACCCCCACCATTTTATTCCAGAACCATGACCAAGGCTCTAGGTGACCCATTGGTTCAGACAGCACTGAGAGACTTGTTGGACCCCTTGTAGGCAAATTTTTGGAACCACCACTGATAATGTACAAAGTATTAGCAATTACAATACTGAATTTTACTGTAGGCCTACATTATTCCTTTTCTAGAATCATCATGGGGATTAATCATCAAAATTTTAAACCTTTTCTTGCTATTTTTAGCATTTGATAACTAAATTTTTACTCTATACCTCATAAATATTAATTAGGTAATAACAACATTTCATTGGCCAATTCCACCTGGTGTGCAGTAGTTTCTCCTACCTACTTGTGCATGCCAAATTTATGCATACATCGGGAAAAACATATTACACAAAATCGACCACCACACCCCTGCCTATGTGAACCGTATGCAAACTGTGTAATTTTATCTGAAAATGCTAATGTAGAGAGATGATGTGTTGTTTAATATTTATGAGGTATAGTAAAACATGTTGGACCCCTTGTAGGCAAATTTTTGGAACCACCACTGATAATGTACAAAGTATTAGCAATTACAATACTGAATTTTACTGTAGGCCTACATTATTCCTTTTCTAGAATCATCATGGGGATTAATCATCAAAATTTTAAACCTTTTCTTGCTATTTTTAGCATTTGATAACTAAATTTTTACTCTATACCTCATAAATATTAATTAGGTAATAACAACATTTCATTGGCCAATTCTACCTGGTGTGCAGTAGTTTCTCCTACCTACTTGTGCATGCCAAATTTATGCATACATCGGGAAAAACATATTACACAAAATCGACCACCACACCCCTGCCTACGTGAACCGTATGCAAACTGTGTAATTTTATCTGAAAATGCTAATGTAGAGAGATGATGTGTTGTTTAATATTTATGAGGTATAATAAAACAAATACAACATAGTCACTATTACTACTTTATCGAAATAGTGACTATGAGGTATAGTAAAACAAATACAACATAGTCACTATTTCGATAAAGTAGTAATTCTACTTCCCTCAATGTTGGATAATTAGGACTACCTCTCTGCTTGGGGTCGGGAGGTAGTCCCAATCATAAAACACTTAGGGAAGCGAAATTCACTACTTCACCTCAAACCATTTAATTTTGTATTTGTATATTACTCTACTGTAATACAATTTCTATTGGTAGTCAAACTGAAGTGTTGACCTCTTAAGTTTCTCAGGTAAAAGTTCATCAAACTTCTCATCCATTATCACTGTGAAATAGCTCTTCCATTGCCCAACTCTGTCTTCTATAAAGAGAATAGACAATGTTTAAAATCTTATTGCAATGGAATAATTAAAAAAAATATATATATATAAAAAAAGGTAAAGTTGAAACCAGAGGCCCCTTGAATCCGCCACAGAATAAAACATTCAATTATAAAATATAGCAACACTAAAAACATTAAATACAAACTCATTCATTTCTAAAATATGAAGTCAACAAAAACTCTACCTTACAACTACTCTACCTTACAATTACTCATGTACATAAGTATAATTTACACCATTACTAATTATACTGTAAAAATCACTATCAAAGCAAGACAAAGCCATGGGCATGCATGGTTCACAAAAAAAAAAACAAAAAACAAAAAACAAAATCAAAACATTAGTGTTAATATAAAAATTGATACAATTATCATTCACTATACCATGGCAATAGTGCTAAACTATTCTTTGAAATGCACAAGATTATTTTAGTATACCTGCAAAACATAGTCTCAAATTGTTGTATCATTTTTTTGTTTATTTTTATGCTAGTTTAGGACAGAGTTTAAATTGGATTGATGATAATAGTTACGTTAATGCCTGTAGCCTAAACAGGTATATAAAACCACATTTCAACCAGTACAAATACAATTTTAAAAACACTAATTTGGTTGTGATCAAACACAAAAAAATCAATTCTTATTCATATGTTTTAAAGAGAATGATAAGAAATATGAAGAAATAACTAGCTCATTATTTATACTGCACATAGAATATAGCATAAGCTGAATGTGAAGTGTGAGGCCTATTAGAGCAACCTATTGGTTGCATTTCAGTCAGGATTGGCTGATGCCTCTTAGAAGCTTGGTTGATGCCTCATAAGATTAATAAATAAGCAAATCAATATCTCTCAATGAGTCATGGAATTTTACTCTGCATTACCTACAGCTCGGACTAAAGAACCTAAAGTGAAATCATTATGAACATTTTACAATAACAAAAGAAATGGATTAGGCCTTTTAATCAAACTGCAATGGCTATCAATATTATAACAAGTTTTGCTATACTGTACTAAGATTGTTATATCTAGTATTTTTTTTAATTTAATTAAGAGCAAAACCAATTGCTGTATTAAATTGATAATTGTTGTACTGAGGTTGTAGTGGACTTAGATTTTTGCTTAGCACAAAAAAAAAACATTAAAATTAATATTTTAGAATTATCTTGAATTTGTCTAAAATCTATGATTATGCTAATCATTTAATTTTTTTTTTAATCTATGATACTGCTAATGTTTGACTTATTATGCATGCTTGAAGAGATATTGTCAAAGATAATTTTAGAACAGAATGCTAATGTTTAAGCTTATCTCATCTTTTAAAAAATTTATTTTCCAAGCTGAATTGAAAAATTCCAAACCAGTAAATTAGCAATCATCAATGGTTTTAACCATTAAAATGTTTCAACATACCACATTTGTTGTATACAGTAGTACTCAAGTTTTGATATAGCCAGTGATGTAGTGCTTTAATAAGCAATGGAGCAATGCTAAAATTTACCTCTTTTGTTGTACTGAGATTGTGACATCCAGTAGTTTTCTAGATTTCTCACTTGTTCAGGCATCAATTGCATACCAATGAATTTTGCCAAAGTTCTTGTAAATTCCCCAAAATTCTAGTTCGACAAGAGATGAAAATTATAATAAAAGTAAACAGAGCCTAGAAAAACAATCCTTGCAAATAAGGCAATGTAGTAAAATTTTGGCTAAATGATATACTGTTAATGATCAGTATATACTTTTTTATTAAGCCTGTAAGCCTTTTTATTATTAGCACTCCTTCTAAACCTAACAAGAAATACAATTTTGAAATAGTGGAAATACTGATTTATTTATTTACTTTGGGAAAATACGCCTTTGAAACGGCAGCACACACAAGAGTGGTGTGTTCAACTACAAAAGATGGACAAACAAACATTTTACTTACTTTTTTCATGTCCTCGTACTTGAGTATTAGTAAGTTTTCTTCCTCCTTGTGTTTCCACCAATCCAATACATGTTCAAAGTATGAGCCATACCCAACTAGATAATATGTGATAATTTATGTTAATTTTACATATTGTAAAATGATTGAATTTATTCGGTTTAAACACCAAGAATAACCCATGAAAGTCTGAAGTAAACTTATATCCAGCGGGTCCTGGTGGTGATTGGACAGACTACATATAGGAAGTCCCTACTCTTTTCCAAAGAGTGTAATGCGTTCCTTAATATGCATTATATGGCCATATTGCACACAGTACTAATAGCTTAAATGCTTCATCCATAAGACAGTTTACTTTTGAAATTTGCATTCCACCCTTCTAGCTGGAAAACAAGGAGTGCAGCAATGGAAAAAGAACAAGGGATCAAGAGATCTCCTAGTTCAGTGCACACACATGAATAACACCAGTCAAGTCCTCCTTTTGTTTGACTAGAAAGTTTATCATTATTTATGAGTTTAGTCTTAAATCAAAAAAAAAAAAAAGATCAGCTGTTTTTTAGGACACTTTTCAACAAAATATGGCTTTGGGCTTCCAATTATTACAGTATAGTGTATGACAACTAGATATTATAATATTCAAACATACGTTTATGATTAAAGAACCGGTAGAAGAATTGTGACAGGGTGCATTTGTAATTTACAATTTTCACCATTCGATGGAAGTCATAAAAAGAGCACATAACATCTTTCGGATTCCTGCACATGTATACAACCTGAAAATACAAAAATATACATTAAAAATTTAATTATTGTTATACAGTAAGTATTAATAATTTAGCACTATCTAAAATTAATTAAATTTTTCTCTCAGTAAAAAAAAATATCTACACTATTGTTTAATATCTAATTTTAATGAATCACCAAGGGTCCAAAGTGTTTTATGAGTCACAGGACTCGCATGATCTCGCACAAAGATTCCAATTTCAAATCAATGATCAAAGGCCATAAGCATTATTACCCCTGGTCATTGGATAACATCCGACAAACCAGCACAAAGTGCAACCTTCTTTGCTCCCTGAAGAATATATCTAATCGTTCGTGCGTACTCAGTACAATTATACTCCCCTAAACCATAAACTAACCAATCTCCCCAAATTCAAAATGTTTGCATGTTTTTCTTTTTGCGCTATCAACTGTCTCTTTGAATTCAGCACTGCTTTGCGTGTCACCCTACGCAGCAAAATAAAATTACTGTAGTTCCTCTGGTATAAGCCCACCCCCTACTATATACCCCATTTTATGTTCCAGCCTTTCCTCGGGCAAAAGCCAGGGTATGATTTTTGCAAATATTTGAATTTTTTTTTCACAAAGGAATTAGGTATACAGTGCCTAAAAACTGCCATTTGATTGAAAAGAGGATTCCCCAGTTAAAAGCCCACCTCCAAAAATTGGTCCAATTTTGAGTTCAAGGCGGGGGTAGAATTATAATATAAGAACTAGGATAGGTATTCTCAAAGAATTTCATCTGGTTCCATAAATATAGTAGAGAATTATCTGTTATGTTGAACCAATTAGTTGCTTACCTTAGCAATGGTTTCGGCAACAACTTTGGTCACTTTCTTCAGGCTAATTGACCCTTGATTGAATTGGGTCTTATTATTTTTTTGTGGGCTTCACTCCTTTTAGACATTCCACTTTTCATCATCTATGTAAATACTATTCAAATTACTTGCATGTTTAATTTTATGGGCTTCATTTTTTTATGACATTAAGGTGGAATATGTCTGTATTGTGATCTGGTTTCATAAAAACCAAACAATAAACAACATCTGGTAGGGCTCCTCAGAATATAATGTTGTAAACAAACGAGAACTTGCTGGTTGTAACAAAAGTAATTTTCTTTTTAAATCATAAATTAAACAAGAAATTGGGTATTGTTTAAAAGAATGTGTCAAACTGACTAATATTTGCTGGTATTGACCTAGTTACAAAAATCATGCCTATCCTAGATATCCTAGGCTTCATATTTTGTACCTAGCTGCTTGTTTCTGTGTCTGTAGTGATCAAATTTACTTCTTTGTTTTCAACAATGGTACACTCCATGGTTCAATATAATTATATAATGATATACCATAGCAATCCTGGGTTCTCCAAGATTTTTCAAAATTCAAATAACCATTGTTGTTGACCGCTATTGTCAATTATTTAATTCCACCAACAGCAATAAATCGCCATGGCCTCATCTTCATCGTCGCCATTATCATTATTAGGCCTATCCATTATTATAATCTACATTATTCATTATCATCATTATCATCATCATCATCATCATCATCATCATCATCATCATCATAATCTGTATCATCCATTACTATCTGATTTAGTAGCTAGTGATGCTGACAATCAAAAAAACCAAGAGTTGGATGACATACCTTACAGTGGGCTTCTTGCACCGCCCTGGGAAGCATACAGTACGGAAGATGTGTTTTGATGATTCTAGGGGACGGTAGGTTCTTTATAGTTTCTAAGCCTGGGTGAGGATACTCTAAGAATTGTACACCATTTTCAATAGATTCTTGACTCATATCTCCAATCCCTACTTCTGTAGAGTGCATCACAAGGTATGTTACATCTTCTAGCCAAAGACCTGACAAGACAATTATTTATAAAGACATTTAATTATGACATTATTTATGTCAGTTACATTTACCATAAATAAATGTACAAGCACTTGTTTCAAGTAAGCACCCCAACAAATATGATATTGTTTCCCTATGATCTCAAAAAATTTATGGTTTGTTCTTTTAAGAAATGTTTCTCCCAAAAGTCGATAATACTTGTAGTTTATTTGAAAAAGCTGTTCTAAAAATATTAGCAAAACAATATTAACAAAACAATTATTCTAGACTAATGCTGAATTTAATAATCACTGTGCTTGTGCAACACACCATTAATAATTTTTTGTCTTTTTTCAAAAATCTTAGCATTTATTGTTCTCTCACGAAATTTTTTTTTCCCCCAAAAGTCCAATCTTTCACCCACTGCTGTATCTCCACTGAACTCATGGGTACACTCCTTTTTTAGCTCTTCCTCTCTTTAACTCAAATTTTCACCCTCTTTTTTATTTTTCGGCTAGACTGACGGGGCGCACAGGCCTCATGGTCCTCCACTGGATCCGCGCCTGACAACACATACAAACCAATTTTTCACGGGCTGAATAAAGTTGTAACAAGTTGTGCCTGTTAAAGATGGTTTGTAGAGGACTCACTGTGGACTTACTGTACTTTCATTTTAGCACTGTCTGAAACACAAGGAGCAGTGAACACTGATGTAGTTGAACCAGGGAGCTGGTTGAACCAGGGAGCTGGTTGAACCAGGGATTCAATATCATGGTTGAGTGCACAAAAAGTGACTATGTCATGATTTCACTTACAATAAAACTGCTATTGCAGCAGATGACTGTCAACAAATCTGCACGTAGTGCATACCACAAAACAGACTAAAATGTTAATAAAGTACAACTGTATAGCTGTTGTGCTGATCTGCCTAGATTTATGAAGCAACCCTTTGAGGGGTTTTCATAAATCCAGTATTAAGAGGCAGAAGGTATGAAAAGGGAGTGTCGGCAGATTCCTATAATAATGTAACCAGGTTAATCCCAAATGTTACCCCCAAAATATAAGTCAATTAAGTTTAAACAAATACCTGACAAATAAAGGTATGTCTACATCTATCACAACATTTTAGCATGTATAATGTTATAAACCAGTTTTTACTATAATGTTTATTTAACTGCTTGTGTCGGCTTTAAAAAAAATTATTAGCTAACCATTGTTCGTTATTAAAAATGTAATTTGTCTTTCATTTGCAAGATCTTTCTAAAAATATGCTAAAAGATGTAGCAACATTCAATATTATGTATGAGGACATAATCTTGTATATATGGCATTAGTTTTTGTGCACACTGGGCTTCACAAACATAGACTGATCTAAACGTTTTCATACTTGCAAGTAGGCCAATCAACCTTGTATGGCCAAAAATTTCATACCTACAGTATATATTTTCTGTACAGTATAAAATGTTGCTAAGATTTGTAGCAATTTTATGACAGTGTGTTGTCTAATGATGTACAGGAAAATATTGAGCTTCAGAAATAATGATAAGATAGAAATATATAAATCAAATGTTTATGGTTTGTTATTATATATCAATTCTTTTTGTTCCCATCACTCATCTGAACCCTGGATAGGCTCAAATCTGTTATAGATACTACAGTGTTACATCACAATACCGTGTGATACTACTCCGTTGCTATCGGCGACACAAAATGCGTTCAAACCATTGATACCAATTTCTAATGTAATTATTAAGATGTTATATCATAATTTTTCTTTGTAAATTTTTATTGATGATTAAATGTGTGTTCGATAATTAATAATGCGAGTTTTTGTGCTTTTAGTACATTTTGATGGTACTGTATTAGGTTTTAAAATACCTATTCCAGAAAGCCTATGAAGTCATTCAGATGTAGGCCCTAATGAATGGTAACCAACATCTGGTTGACAACAGAGCACTGTAATGCATATACCTATTTTAATACACTACTTAGATAGGCTTTTCTTTTTCCATCTTGATTTCAGAGGTCAAAAACATCTTTCAATTTTTTTTCAATCATATAGTGGTGTAGACTAGTCTTTTACGAACATTTTGCTGGAAAAAGTTTTTGGATACGACGCCCCGTTATGGAGTTATGATTTTTTAAATAAATGATGTCAGAAAATCAGCCCAAAAGCTTATCTTATTTCTGTTGGTTACGCACCACTGATTGCAATGTCTGTCATTACTTCAAAATGTCTACCGATTCGTGGAAAAGGCCTATCAATGAATAATAATAATTTGCCTATCCAAATAACGTAATTTTGGCTGCCAATCTATAATATTGTGGTCAAAAAGCACATTTTGGACCATAATAAGCCATTAAAACTCTCCTGTGAACCCTATTCCAGACCAAGGCTTCATTTTCCCCTTAGCTCAGACCCCTCCATCGGACATGTTGGACGCCTTGGCAGATTTCTGGTGCCACCACAAGCCACAAGGTCGAATGTGTGGGTTCCGGAAAGTTTCATTCCCCCGTGCCCCTCCCCCCGTCTCCACCACTGTGTGCATGAAATGCAATAAACTTTATAGATATCACCTAGATAAGAATAATGTACAGCTCCTTGTTACAAGAGATAAATTAGTATAGGCCTACTGCTGCGAACAATTGCCAAAATAAATTGACACTTCTACCAAGGTCCTACCAACTGACTGGAGGTTGGTGCTCCAGTAAACGCCCTCTTTTCTTCTCTGGGATTTCCTATTCCAGACTCTGGGATTTCCTATTCCAGACCAAGGCTTCATTTTCCCCTTGGCTCAGACTCCTCCATCGGACATGTTGGACGCCTTGGCAGATTTCTGGTGCCACCACAAGCCACAAGGTCGAATGTGTGGGTTCCGGAAAGTTTCGTTCCCCCGTGCCCCCTCCCCCCGTCTCCACCACTGTGTGCATGAAATGCAATAAACTTTATAGATATCACCTAGATAAGAATAATGTACAGCTCCTTGTTACAAGAGATAAATTAGTATAGGCCTACTGCTGCGAACAATTGCCAAAATAAATTGACACTTCTACCAAGGTCCTACCAACTGACTGGAGGTTGGTGCTCCAGTAAACGCCCTCTTTTCTTCTCTGGGATTTCCCACAAATCTGCCTCACACAAACAAAAAATTACATTTTAAAGGAACAAACGCATTCCTGAATTTCATTCAACATCCTACGTCTATGTGTATTACTGTATTTTATTATTTTAGTCCAGCTAACTGGGTCTCGAAAACGACGAACATTAGTAGTACAATGGAGTACAATGCAAATAAATAATTAGGCACACCTGATCAGTGATCAGTGACTTAAGAACTGAACATGATAAAAAGATGCTCGTTGCGGATAGTTTACCTGCCCGTGGATACGAAATTACCCACACATCGTCCTCGCGAACATCAAACTCGCTGATCTCTTCCATTTTCCCCCGACAAAATGGAGGCAGACGGATGTCTTTAAACACATAATAATGCATAATATTCTCATCCGAACATGGGCTATGCAACAAACCACGGGGTGCAGCCATTTAATGCATCTGTCGATTCAAAAACCGTGTCTCTTTATTCTTCTTCGAAATTAATAATGGTCTGCTGCTTGCTTATTCTGTGCTTTGGGGGCGTTGTTTGGTTTACTGTAACCATGTGGTTGAACATACCGTAAAACCTCGAATTGAAGCCCACTGGACTTCCCCACTGGGCTTCTCGAGATGAAGTCAATCTCGAATTGAAACCCCCTATTTAGTTTGCAAAATTAGCCTCGAAAAAAGCCTGTACACTGTACATGAATTTCAGAAAACAAAATAAATTAAATACAAGCTTGGTTTATAAAGTAGTTAAAGTGATTGCCAGTTAAATACACTCCATGATACTGATTGATTGATTGACAGTGGCCTTATTTATTGTTTTACATTACAAATTCACAAAATTTTCAGCATTCATTTTGAAAAAAAATCCCCCTCTTTACTTTGCAAAAGTAGTCTCGAAAAGAAGCCCATCTTCGGAAAGGAAGCCTATCTCGAAAAGAAGCCCATCCCGCAAAGAAAAGAAGAAGCCCAGGGCTTCAATTCGAGGTTTTACGGTAGCCTACATTTGTTCATTAATTAAAATGGAATAGTTGCAACCTTTATAACTGTTCTTATGTGATGTAACTTTCAGAACTTAATTGCGTGATGTTTTGGACTTCAAATTAATTTAATGAATTTAAAATTATCGTTAGGCCTAATACATAAATTTAAGGTTTTAATTTGCTATTCCAGCTATCAACGGCTTATTATTTCACCAGCATTACGTAATATTAACAAATGTAATACTTTTGCAAAGTGCAGGAATTGTGGATTCTGTAGGTTGTCCAAGCACTTTTTTTTATCTTCTTTTATTGTTTTACAATCAACACGTAGCCTGGGCCTACCGATAACGGAATAAAATAAAAGCGATAATTTCATTGCATTTAGACTTTTTTTTTACGATTCTCGATGATGAAGTGATTGAGCCCTATGTGTGAAAAATAAGGTGATGTGAGTGGCGTCTCGTCGAGGCGT
>NW_022704992.1:4955236-4963710 GCF_011630105.1 Anneissia japonica | reverse complement strand
CAATGGATAGAAAAAGCAATTTAAAGAATGAAATAATGATAATATGTTAAGAGATCGTAATTCAGTAAATATCACATAGCCCATTAAGTACCTGTCTCTTATACACATCTAGATGTGTATAAGAGACAGATATTTAGCTTCATCTATCCAATGTGTTGTAACAAGTGCAGAGTCTCTGCACTGTACTGCAAATGTACAACAATATCATAATTTTAGGAAAAACTCCGAATGCCTTGCAATTATTTAAAATTTAAATCCAATTCGGCTTTGTTCAAACGAAGAGTAATCTTTTCATATTTCCTTAATAAAGAAACTGGTAATCTTCTTGAACTGAAATCCTTGATAATAGAACCAAATGGACATAAGTTGACAAAAAATACAACGCATTTTAAAAATAACACAAAAGATTTAATGGAAGACATGTTTCAGGTTACCTTCAACCCATCATCAGTTAACAAAAAAACACAACAGAAATGAACCAAATACTTTTCATGTAGACTATATATATATAGGTAATTATTATGCTGAATATTAAATAGATATTAAAGATAGAAAGATTACTCTTCGTTTGAACAAAGCCGAATTGGATTTTAATTTTCTACATAATTGCAAGGCATTCAGAGTTGTGTTGTCTAATGATGTACAGGAAAATATTGAGCTTCAAAAATAATGATAAGATAGAAATATATAAATCAAATGTTTATGGTTTGTTATTGTATATCAATTCTTTTTGTTCCCATCACTCATCTGAACCCTGGATAGGCTCAAATGTGTTATAGATATTACAGTGTTACATCACGATACCGTGTGATACTACTCTGTTGCTATCGGCGACACAAAATGCGTTCAAACCATTGATCCCAATTTCTATTGTAATTATTAAGATGTTGTATCTTAATTTTTCTTTGTAAATTTTAATTGATGATTAAATGTGTGTACAATAATTAATAATGCGAGTTTTTGTGCTTTTAGTACATTTTGATGGTATTAGGTTTTAAAATACCTATTCCAGAAAGCCTATGAAGTCATTCAGACGTAATGAATGGTAACCAACATCTGGTTGACAAGAGAGCACTGTAATGCATATACCTATTTTAATACACTACTTAGATAGGCTTTTCTTTTTCCATCTTGATTTCAGAGGTCAAAAACATCTTTCAATTTTTTTTCAATCATATAGTGGTGTAGACTAGTCTTTTACGAACATTTTGCTGGAAAAAGTTTTTGGATACAGCACCCCGTTACGGAGTTATGATTTTTTAAATAAATGATGTCAGAAAATCAGCCCAAAAGCTTATCTTATTTCTGTTGGTTACGCACCGCTGATTGCAATGTTTGTCATTACTTCAAAATGTCTACCGATTCGTGGAAAAGGCCTATCAATGAATAATAATAATTTGCCTATCCAAATAACGTAATTTTGGCTGGCAATCTATAATATTCAGGCCCGTAGCCAGGGGGGTTTTTAGGGGTTCGGGCGAACCCCCTTTTTCAGCGAACCCCCCTTTTGCCAGCGAACCACCTTAACCAGAAAACGATCCCCGTTTCCAAAATAGTGCAATTTATTACAAAATAGGAGCATTTTTGGCACTGTTTATTTGTCGCTATCGTATGTAGTCCGATCGTAGAAATCAAAACAAAGCTGCAGCCAGCTGAATGACGTAACCAGCAAGACTTCAAAATGAATATTAATGAGAGGTTTGTTGCCTAAGCTATTTGACCAATCGCGTGCTCCGTAGTTTATTTACTTTGGCACGACGTCATCACAAAAGTTTGGGCGCTCGACATTTTTCATTTCTCTGGGATCGAGGACATGCGACATGCCAAAAATACCCTAGGAGGAGGATGAAGCGCCGAGAAAGGATAACCGATTTTTTTTGCTTCAAGGCCAGCAACGAAGAAATCACGAAATTTAAGAAGTTAGAAAATTCACCCTTGTTTTCACCATATGCTCATGATACTGCCTGGCGGCGGGATCGGTGTACTTTTTTCGGGCTAGGCCTAGGCCCTAGGTCTAGCATTGCTAGGTAGGGTAGGGTCGTAGCCTATGAGGCCTATTAGGCCTATTTGCGAACGATTTTATTATTTATTTTGTAATCGAGCTAGCATAGGCCAGGGCCTAGGCTAGCTAGGCTAGCAAGGAAATATACTTGGTAATGTTTTCACGTTTCGTCAGTATTAACTGACATTATTCATAATAATATATTTATTATTTTTTCTCAATATATCTCATTTAAACCAAGACAGCTCTTAAATTATTGTTTATTTTCATTGTGCTAAGTTTTTTTACATAAACTGGTTCTTAAACATGTACATTTGTAGCATTTTAAAATTATGTCTGTTTTTTTTCAATATAACCGTGCAAGTATATTTACATGGTTCTGTAACTTGTAAATATAATAACATTTTTCCTTGCCCTAATTATATATATTTCCATTGCAACTTAACATGTAAGTTATTTTGGTAAAAAAGTAAAATGTAGGGCTGTCAGTTCCTATTGTTTCTTCATTTCTGCAATAAATAAAATATTATTTGCAATATTTCTCTTTTAAGCAAAGACCTTTTACATACCTCCATATTTTAATATTGGTATTTAATAGCGATCTCATAATGTGCAAGGTCTGTGTTTTGTACAGTCACCTAATGGGTATTGCTAATTTTATCCCAGTTATATTTTTAGAGATAACATTACATAGTAGCATTAAAATTTTAAGCATAAAAAAAAAGTTTGTTTCACAATAAATATTCACGTTCTAAATCCTGTATTGGAAAAAGTAGTCTACTTATCTTATTTTTAAAATTGTGTAAGAAGTATTTAAATATACATGAACATGCATTTAAATGACATGTGCATGCTTTTAAAATCGTATAAATGCTCTGGTTTTCCCCTTGACCCCACCTGGGGCCCTTTGGCGGGCCCCTGGACCCCACGCCCAGAACCCCCCCTTGAATCATGCTGGCTACGGGCCTGATATTGTGGTCAAAAAGCACATTTTGGACCATAATAAGCCATAAAAACTCTCCTGTGAACCCTATTCCAGGCCGTCGACCAAGGCTTCATTTGCCCCTTGGCATCGGACATGTTTGACGCTTTGGCAGATTTCTGGTGCCACCACAAGCCACAAGGTCGAATGTGTGGGTTCCGGAAAGTTTCGTTCCCCTGTGCCACCTCCCCCCGTCTCCACCACTGTGTGCATGAAATGCCATCAACTTTATAGATATCACCTAGATAAGAATAATGTACAACTCCTTGTTACAAGAGATAAACTAGTATAGGCCTACTGCTGCGAACAATTGCCAAAATAAATTGACACTTCTACCAAGGTCCTACCTACTGACTGGAGGTTGGTGCTCCAGTAAACGCCCTCTTTTCTTCTCTGGGATTTCCCACAAATCTGCCTCACAAAAAAAAATTACATTTTAAAGGAACAAACGCATTCCTTAATTTCATCCAACGTCTATGTGCATTACTGTATTTTATTATTTTAGTCCAGCTAACTGGGTCTCGAAAACGACGAACATTAGTAGTACAATTCAAATAAATAATTAGGCACACAGTGACTTAAGAACTGAACATGAAAAAAAGAAGCTCGTTGCGGATAGTTTACCTGCCCGTGGATACGAAATTACCCACACATCATCCTCACGAACATCAAACTCGCTGATCTCTTCCATTTTCCCCCGACAAAATGGAGGCAGACGGATGTCTTTAAACACATAATAATGCATAATATTCTCATCCGAACATGGACTATGCAACAAACCACGGGGTGCAGCCATTTAATGCATCTGTCGATTCAAAAACCGTATCTCTTTACTCTTCTTATGAGCAGAAATTAATAATGGTCTGCTGCTTGCTTATTCTGTGCTTTGGGGGCGTTGTTTGGTTTACTGTAACCATGTGGTTGATAATATTTCATGTGGTTGAACATACCGTAAACCTCGAATTGAAGCCCATTGGGCTTCCCCACTGGGCTTCTCGAGATGAAGTCAAACTCGAATTGAAACCCCCTATTTAGTTTGCAAAATTAGCCTCGAAAAAAGCCTGTACACTGTACATGAATTTCAGAAAACAAAATAAATTAAATACAAGCTTGGTTTATAAAGTAGTTAAGGTGATTGCCAGTTAAATACACTCCATGATACTGATTGATTGATTGACAGTGGCCTTATTTATTGTTTTACATTACAAATTCACAAAATTTTCAGCATTCATTTTGAAAAAAAATCCCCCTCTTTACTTTGCAAAAGTAGTCTCGAAAAGAAGCCCATCTTCGGAAAGGAAGCCTATCTCGAAAAGAAGCCCATCCCGCAAAGAAAAGAAGAAGCCCAGGGCTTCAATTCGAGGTTTTACGGTAGCCTACATTTGTTCATTAATTAAAATGGAATAGTTGCAACCTTTATAACTGTTCTTATGTGATGTAACTTTCAGAACTTAATTGCGTGATGTTTTGGACTTCAAATTAATTTAATGAATTTAAAATTATCGTTAGGCCTAATACATAAATTTAAGGTTTTAATTTGCTATTCCAGCTATCAACGGCTTATTTCACCAGCATTACGTAATATTAACAAATGTAATACTTTTGCAAAGTGCAGGAATTGTGGATTCTGTAGGTTGTCCAAGCACTTTTTTTTTTTATCTTCTTTTATTGTTTTACGATCAACACGTAGCCTGGGCCTACCGATAACAGAAATAAAAGCGATAATTTCACTGCATTTATACTTTTTTTACGATTCTCGATGATGAAGTGATTGAGCCCTATGTGTGAAAAATAAGGTGATGTGAGTGGCGTCTCGTCAAGGCGTCGGGTTGGGGGAGGGGTCCGATCGGACCGCTCAATAATTATATACTGTATTTCGGTTTCTTACGGCTTCGATTCAATGGGCGCTTCATCAACTTCTGGGATACCACCTCTACCATTGAATCTCGTCTCCAGGAAAGCCAATATAATCTTTAGGGCCTACATCAGGTAGGCCCTAATACCCTCGTATAATTTTCATAAACAGATAATTTTGCTACTACAGGGTATAATATTGTTTATATTTCCAAAATTTAGTGCTCTTTTCATAAGAAATCATGTTAAAAGACGCTAAATGAAAGTAAAGTTTTATGAGTTAACTTTTAGAAAATTCAATAAAAACAAATTATCAAACAAAACAAAATTCAATTGTACAAGATAAATATTGCATTACACTGCCTGATTCTCACACCCGACATGATGTAGCCTTAACGTGTCAATGAATTAGAAATCCACTTTCAACAGACTAAGACGATCTGAAAATTTCTTTTTCGTAGAAAGAATTGTTAGTCTTTGGTTTGGTAAACAAACAGAGGAAACCACCTCACCTGCTCGCACACCTGACAAGCCTTAACCTGATAAATAAGCGACCACCCTTGCTCCTTAAGGATAGTTGATGTACTGTCTTTTCCTAATAAAGTTCTTTCAAATAAGCCTATTATTCTATTAAGCTACTGATTAATTAATAGGTCCATGCTCTTATAAACAGGTTAAATGCTGCAAGCATGGACATTGCTGCAAGTTATTAAACATATATCGCCTGCGATATAAATATATAAATAACTTTAATTGCTTAATTTGTTAACTTGGTTAATTTCTTAGCTTTCAATTGAATAGAATGCTGAAATATTTTCATCGCCAATTAAATAATACAGTTTTCCCATTCCATCTTTATAGACCTATAAATTAGCTGGTAATGAACTTAGGTTTTTATATATATATTTATTCATTTAGTAAAAGTTCTGTAACTCTTATTTTGTTTAACCTGTGCACACCACCTGGCTAGAACAGTATTGCATTGTATAGTATCTCTGGATATTATTAGAAATATACAATAAAGTTACTTAAGAATAACTTTTAAAAAAACCCCCAAAAATACACCCTACTACATCCTCCTCTACTTGGCGACTGTCGTCCTTACATTAAATAAGGCAAATATGAGGGCTAATCCAGTCCTTAGATTACCGTTAAAACAATGCATAAAAACAATTGAAATGGGAAATATTAAAATCACGGAAGCTAATATTTTTCCATTTTTAATGGAAATCTTTATTTTAAATGAGCTACTGTTTTTTTTTAAAACCTTATAACAAACGGTATAGGCCTAACTTTAATTTCCGATGAAAGAAAGATGGAAACAATTAATTTTCACTGATTTTCAGACGTTTTTAATACGAAAATTCTTACAAGTCAGCCAGCCAAATTATACAAGGGTTTTGGTATTAAGATAGTTGGTTTATTATTCGTCTGTTAGCATGGAAAATATTATTCTTAAAAACTGGGCTTATCTCGAGAAGAAGCCCATTTCAAAAAGAAGCCCCTCTTCAGTTTCCAAGTATTCTCGAAAAGAAGCCCATGAGCTTCTAATCAAGCTAATATGGTATTCTTTCGAGATAGTACTTACATTCAGATGTTATCTTTGATTATCATGATAGCGTGAGAATCTCTATACTGTTTTATTGTACTGGCATGGTTAGAATTTAAAAAGTAGGATTTCTTTTCCATAGTTGAAGAATGTCGTAGTAACAATACCAAAATCTACAGCATTTCTTTTGAAAAGAAGCCACCATTTTTAGTTTGCAAAAGTACGCTAATCTCGAAAAGAATACTGTACAATAAGAATTTTATATTTTTAAAAATTGTGTAAAATAAGAACGTTTTTTGCCTGAAATTGGCAAAAAATAAATAAATAAAAAATAAAATATAATAAAAAATAAAAAGATAGAGTCTGCACTGGATCTTATTTTTTGTTTTTGTTTTATATAGGTGTAGGCGTATAAGCTATTCAAAATATTGAACGGTATTGTTCATTCCCTCAGAACAACAGCGGATTATATTCGATAACTTTGCGACTCTTCTTTATTCATTTCTGATTGACCGGGTGATTGACGACTTCTTCAAAACTTTTTGTTATTTCAATCAGTGATAACTTGGTCCATGTTAGTACCGGTTTTATGAACTTTGCCCCATTTTCGGGGAAACCACTCGAAGTATATACATCCCAGGTAAAGATGTTTATGATTGTCACGGTGATTTTCTTTAAAGGGTATAGTTAATTAATCACGAAACGAACTCTCACGAATCAACGTCTGTTATCGAAATTGGGTGCATGATATTCTGCACGCGTGCGTTTATCAGCATGCTTTATGTCGAAATGGCTATGAATTACTGGGTTAATATTTAATGAACCAATAAGCACGGATGGCAAATCCGCAATTAATTCAGGTTTTCTTAGTTTAAGTTCTAATTTAAACACGAGCTTTCGTTCGCTCCGCATTCTCTGTTTATTCTTCTTCTGTGTACAGTCTAAATTTAAGTGGTTTTGAAATACACCATAGACTCATAAATTCGGTACCGTATTCCCCGTTAAGATTAGAAGACAGTAAATTACTACATTGCGTTGGCGGGTTATCGTTATATAACGAAATCGGTGCGCGCTTGGCTGTGAATAAAGAGCTTTTCATCAGGAACAGAATTTACGTTTGCACAGGTAAGCTACAAAGTTCAGTATTATATAGTTCAATTTGGAGTGTTAACAAAATTAGCCCCTTCTTCTCTTCATCTCCACCTTATTGTTAAGCCATAACGAAACATAAAGTTGTGGATTATATAAAGTTGAAGTGATTTAACTAGTACCGGTAGTCTATACTGCCACGCGCAGGCTTAACTAATACGATAAACCACCTTGTATTTTTCAATAAGTTATTAGCTACTAACCGAAAGCTAGAACAATGCAAACCAATTCTTGCAAATTAAATTTATCAAGATCGTGCGTTTTCAGCATCATCATCTTCTCCTCGTTTTCATCGTCATCGTGATCATCCTTATGATTTTGATTTTCATTATATTATATTATATATAATATATTATATATCATTATTATTATTATATAATTTTCTCGTATGAAGAGACGAAAGGATAAATGTCCACCTTTCATACTTAACGCTTTTGATCGTTTGTAATGCAGCTATTATGCCTAGGTTATATATTTACAATCCGAGATATTTTTTTCGAAACTATCTTGTAAACGGTGGTACTACATTTTATTCTATTAGAAACAACTGGAAACACTTTAAACGATGGAGGTGTCCAGTTTGGTGAATATTTTCTGTTGCTTATGTATCGTCAGTCAGAGCATATCAGCATCAGAAACGAATGAAAACGCACCAACAGGTAACACATTTATTACAAATTTATAATAAATTTAGTCATTTAATTAAAATTTTTGGATAGCTGTATTTCCAGCCAATAATTTGTTTGGTAACTTTTTCTTTCGCTGTTGGTCAAATTCTTATTTAATTAATTGATTATAGTTATAGCATGTATCTTGTGTAGCTATCATAATCTTTAAATAAATGCAGACATTTTCGAAAATTGTAAATGAAAAATGTGCACTCTCATGGAGCTACCTGCTCTTCTCAAACCGGTATCTTATCATTTTCAAAAGACCAA
>NW_022704992.1:4917530-4954343 GCF_011630105.1 Anneissia japonica | reverse complement strand
TACAGCTCGTCCACAGTTTCTTGTATTAAGCTTCAAAGAAGTAATAATGAGCGACTTTGTACTCACAAGTAAAAACTGGATACACCTTAGGCCTGATCGAGGCCAAATCCCTGTCCATTTGTTTGCATGCCATAGCTGGAATACACGTGTGTTCAAGGTTGAAAGTCACGTGGAATCTTGTTGCAGTGGGCTGGGTAATGTCTGTCTCTTATACACATCTAGATGTGTATAAGAGACAGGTTTATTGTCATCTCACCTAGCCTATTGTTTCATAAAATGTTTCAGAATGAAATTCTCACTTTATACTAGCTAGCTTTCTCTACCTATACCTATTATAAATGTATATATATATATATATATATTGCCTTTTAATTTATATATAATGATATATAGGTATATGGTATATATAATAAAATAAGCCTTTCGTGTGACTTTGCATGCAAGGTTGCATTTAATGATCATACATTTCTGGCCTCGATTTCCCTCGCAATTCACTGGCTATTTAGACCCGATTAAATCAACATGACAATATCATATACAATTTAATTTGTGTTTACAATTTTACCTTTCTTGTGTATTAACTTGTGATGAATAATGAAAAGAAAACCAAATAAAGACAAGAATGAAAAAGAACATCATAACTAATTTGGACAACTTTTTTTTCAAGAGATTATCGCGTGAACGAAGATTTTCATTATAAATAAGTAAAGAAGCAGCTGAAAGATTTCTTTTATCATTAATTGACGTTTATTGATTCAATTGTTTATGAACAACTGTTTATTTCTTGAGATAACGACTTATTGCCGACAAACGTTAAAAGCAACTGGAGTTTTATTTGAACTTAAGCTACTGTACATCAGAGTTATTTATTTATTTATTTTATTTTTTAGTTAGTTTTATAATAACAAACTTGTCTACGGTATTTTTTTCTTTTTTTTGCAACGTTAAACCACCTAGGTCTAAACTGTAAGTCACTTAAATCTTGGTGTAAGGGTGATTTTCAAACTGAATTTAGCAACTCTGGATCCGATCATGAAATATCTGGATTTATAACTTTAAGTTTATTCATGGCCATGTATTCAAATTGATTTTATGTGCTTTTTTTTATTCTGATCGTCAATATTTCGATTTCTTTTATTCTGATCGTCAATATTTCGATTTCGTCATTAAAACACGAATTTGCTTGATTAGCTACCGATTCTTTTAAATATTCCTTGTTAAATAATTTCTTCTCTTATAGGAATCTATTCCTGTTTGTAAGATAACACTCTGTATATAATCTTAAATCAGTCGCTTTTGCTCTTCGGTACGGTCGTATAATAATGCAATTTTAATTAATTGACAAATGTTTAATATAATATTTTACTATAGGCCTACTCATTTATACTTTATTTTATCTATAACATTTTAGAATTTTATATTTATTTATATACTGAACCTAACACTAGTTTATTGTTAAGGGTGCATAGGAGTTCCATTGATAGTGCTAGCACTCTTAATGTATAGTTTCTTTAGAAATTAAATGAAATATAAAAAGTGCATCCTTATGCATTTTTCTTATGAATAGTGGCGCTGAACATTATTTTTTGTTTGTTCTACAAGACAAATACACCAATGTTATCAAAGAGTTACAAGAATCTGGACTGCGAGAAGTTAAGAAATGGGTTACACATCAGTCGCCAACGAACGAAGAGATCCACGAGCTCTTCTCTTTGTATGACACATCAAGAGATGGCCAGATCAGGTACGACGGGGGTCTAGATGATTAGCTTGGTTTTGCCCTGCCTAAATAGATACAGTAGATAACTTTATTGTCCTTCTCGTAAATATAAAGCAGGAAATTCATCTTCAATTGGCAAAAATGCTTTAAAAATTATTATACCCACATGTAAAGATTAAAAATAATGTATTAGGCCTATTATGTATAATATTAAATTATAAATTACGAGTTACAAGACAAAAATTCATTGAAAATAATTATTGTCAAATAGAAAAATAGATTGAATTGAATATAAAAAAGTAATATGTGCATTATTAAAATATGTTTAAAACCATTAAATTTCATGTTATATATTGCTAACATTAAACAATTATTACTAAGCGCCTTGAGCACTTTAGTGGAGATGTGCGCTTAATAAATCTTATTATTATTATTATTATTATTACAACGAAAATATATTATTGTTTAATTATCAACACATCAATGTAAGCCTATCGTTTACATCTCTATTTATACTAATTTAATTTAGGCATGCTATGTACCCATGATCATGGCTTAACAAAGGGGTCCTGACTAAGGTTTCTTCGGGGCATTCTACCCCACCCGCATCGATGCGTTCATTTTAAAGAAGTACAGTAGAATTCCCTTCGGGACCAAAAAAGCGTTCCCTTTATAGGAGTATCCCCTAAATGTAGGCCTATGAGGCTGGTACAAATATCTCGGACCCTTTAAGGCATGAGAATCACTCTGCCTGGCTTTGGCCAGTGAGACCTCATTTCTTACTCCACTGCTCAGTATCAGATGTTGCGCCAGTGGAAGCCGTTGGGGGACAAAACAATTGAATAGGCCTATGTAATTTCTGTAGTTTATACGAGACTCTAAAATTGATTAAATAAGCCTTGGGTAGTCTTTCGTGGGTTCTGGCATCACCTGGCCAAAAAAAAAAACACGTTTGTTGTCATTGGAATCGGATCTCACGTCCGGCAAACCCTGGCGCACCCCTGTTCAGGATATGAAGGAAAGGTTGAGTCTTTCTATGTTGTTTATTTTACAGTCGATATGAACTCCATGCAACCATCGAATATTATTTCGGTCCGTTTCCTTCTGATGAAGTTCAACAGATAATCAATCGATACGACACCGACGGTGATTCCTTTGTCAACTATCGGGGTATGCGTTCACTAATAAGGAGATTTCGCAACCTTACGAAACTGATAAGAATACCAACGTCATTATCATTACCATCATTCGTGCTTTAAACATTCTTGCCAATACACTGTACGAACTGAATATCTTTGAATTATGTAAAAGACATGAATCGCCTACGTTGTGACAGGTACGTTACTGTAGGTGAAAATTTGATGACGTAGCCGTATTCGTTATCGTTTTCATTAGCTTGCGAAAACTTCCTAATAAGGAAAAGGTCTTACTCGATGTAATTTGATGAAATATCGTAAAACTTCTAATAAAAACCCAGTACTCTACTCTATTATTATATCCCATGCTCTGATACAACCACCTTAATTCAATATCCACTGCTCTAATATTTTAACCAATTTAGGTTATTATTGGAATGCCAAATTCATACGTTGTAGGTCAAATCAATCTGTCGCTTAAAGGTGTTTCTTATTTATTATTTTTTTTCAATATCCATGTAAACTGCAACTGCTTACCGTATGGGATTCGGAAATCAGGTTGATTTTTTTGACTTAAATATATGTAGGCCCTAACTGCCTAGAAACGGTAAAACCATATAACGAGTCCAGGCCGGGAAAATTAGGAAAGGGAGAGTAATCGATGCGATTTGTGTACTATTTTGAGGGGCGGTTATTGAATTTCTTTTTTGCTCTAGTCGTCCCTGATCATTGTTTTTAAACGTTTGTCTGAAATTCAATGTGTTTTGGTCGAATAAAAAATGAAGTCCAGGACCGGACCTATAAAATCTTGGGTTTTCTACCATCAATCACCACATACATTTTATTTGAACTATATCAATGGTATAAACACATCTTGGTACGTTGAAGTTTAAAAAGTGGCGTTTTCAAACATCATTCGGATTTTGTGCTTTCCAGAGTCTCATATAAAAGCATAAAGCCAACCCTAGATTTTTTTTGACTTGTGATTGGTCTAGCCTGGGGGACACACACTTGTTTTGGCCTTAATATTGTTATTATAATTGAATAAAAGGTTGATAAGTTAAATATGAAATGGATATTAAAATTATAATTAAGTTCAACTTGATTTTGCAGAGTTTGCAGAGATGATAAGAAATGAAAACAGAAAGTAGACACTCGGTGTCCGACGGACCTGGTAGCGCCTGACCGTAAATCAATGCAACAACTATCATAGTCTAGGCCTATTTAAGTTTTGCTGTGCGTTTACCAGTAGGCATAGGGCCTATTTTAAAATACATGAAAACAAATTTTAATTTGTTATTCCGCTTTTTGGCTGAGTTTTGTCCCTATAAATTTATTTAAAATGTATTGGTAAGAGGATTGTAAGAATGTACCGTAGCCTAAGTAAAATCAAATTAGATTTATTGGTGTAACATTCTATACAATGCTCGTCCATTTAATTTCTGTTAACTTATGCACGAGTTTCTAATGCACTCACACAGAACAGTCAGAGATAATAATACGGTCGATTAGGCTAAATGCGGACGATTGTTCCTTCTTTTTTGCTCAGGCTTTACCGTCTGTGTATACTGAAAGACGGTTATTATTTGATGCCTCTTCTACGTGAGTGTTTCGAAGAGAGTACATCTTTCAAAACCAGTTTTCGAGCATTTTTATCATATCTCAGGTGGTTTTAGCATCTTTTTAGAAAGACACCCTGATTTTTCCGACGATTTGTGACCTAATGTCGACGAGATAATTTAGTAGCAAATAATAAATAAATATGAACGGTACGGTATTAAGTCGAATTTTATACTGTTTGTGAAAGACGTCTTTTTTCTGTCTAAGAGTCTGTAAAATATTGTTCTGGTGACATGAAATGTGTTACGGCATTTCTTGCCTTCCATTCTCTCACTTTGTACAGGTAAAAAGCTGAAAAGTAGCGTAATGATGCGTCCGTCCGCCCATTGGCTCTTTCGTTCATTCACCAAAATCGAAAGTTTACAATCAAAATACATGGGGACAATATATAGGTGCCATAAAAGCGATAAAACAGTAAAACGTAAAAGGAGACGTGACCTTTAAACTACAATGTGACAGCGTGATAACAAACAAGATACACATTTAAGACTATGCTGTATTATTCGACAAGATAATTTCGATCAGGATCTAAAAAAAAAAAGAAAAAAAAAAATTGAATAGGTTATTTTCGTTGAGGTTCTGCATTGAAATTCAATTGTAAATAAGTAATTTAAAGAATGATTTTAAATACCTAAATGTGCTGTAGATGTTCTTTAATCGACTTGGTAATTTGTTCAGTTCTTATTGATGAAGCATAAAGTAAAGCGTCTTTCATTAATTGAAATTCGTAAAATGAAATTTAAATCCCTGCAGTTTGCACTTGTGTTCTCGGTCGCAACTTTAAATAAGATTAGGCAGTGGAGTATCTAGAGGTCTTGAAATGGGTGTGGGAGGGGGTGGGGGACAGTGGCGCGAAGGTGAAGTAGGGAGATCGATGATCAGTTGAGGGGCGCTAATTCGCAAAATATGGTGATTTTAGGTCATTTTTCACTACTTGACCATGATTTAGGGGGGGCGACTAAGCAGAATTACGCATTATGGCACTTTAAGCAATGTGTATACGCTTGTATTTATTATGGCCTATAATTAAAATTAAATTGATATTGATATTAAGTTGAATTGATATTAAATTAAACTGATAGGCTTACTGACATTTGATGGCATTTTAAACAGGCAATACAATTGAATTGAATTATACCATTGGATATTATAGGCCTACCTACTTATCTGTATTCATCTACGTACATGACTAATTTAAAACATAATAAAATGTTTACACAACAAAATATACAGTAATTGTCTTCTTATATGAATTTAATAAAAGTCTACACAAGGCAGCAGATACTCTCTTACCCTAGAATAGGCCTATCAGTGTGTGTCAAAACGAAGATCGCAGTAACCCGCGTCCCAGACAGTGGCGTATCTAGCAGTATTAAAATGGTGGGGGGTGGGGGTGGTCTGCGACCAAAATATGAGGGGGCGTGAAATTTATTTTCGGTGGCCACGCCCACTGAAAAATATTGCTTCTTATATTCCCGAATACACGTTAACCGTGACAGCATAAGCATAAGCATAAGCCTAGCCTAATTTTTTTTGCTTCGAAGTTTTCGAATGAAGGGGCGTGAGCTTTCTGTGAGGGGGTCGTGCGCCCCCTTGGATGCGCCACTGGTCCCAGACTACTATAATGGTTTGGTTATGTAGGGATCCAAGCAAGCCAGATTTGTGCGTGAAAGTCGACACCACTTCAGGCCCTCCCTGGTTGTGTCTGAGGTTTATAGAACATTTTGAGAATATGTACCGTACTCTATTGTGCCCGGAAATTTCACTCTCATCTTAAAAATGTTCCGTATCAACAATACAATACAATTCAGGGATCTGCACCACCCCGCCCCTGCATGCGCCCCAGAAATGCCGACTCCATTTTGCCGAAATCCACATTTACTTCTGACTCTAAGGATTTGTAAAAAAGACATAGGCGTATCGAGTACCGGTAGCCCAGCCCTAGAAGTTTTTTAATCGGACCGAATATCCACACACAACTACCGGTACACCGGTGTTTTTTCCAGTATCCGTCAGCGGAAAACACAATAAAACACACAATATAATCCACAAATGTATTAAAAGGTCGGTAGATCTAGATTTTCAAAGACCTTTAATGCTTCCTAGGAAACAACAAAAATTTATGAGAGATTTTTAGGCTACTTGTAAAAGGATAACAATGTTTTTGTACCAAATTTGACAGGTTGGCGCCAGTTGGAAAGATAAACTTTTATATTTTATTTATTTATCAATTTATTTATTGGTAAATTTTGTAAAAAATTTGTAGAAACATCCTTAGTTATATTGATCTATTTTATTTGGTTAAAAGTAGATTTTGTAAAAACCCTGCAAACCCCTGCAAAACTTCACATAAAGTGAAAAAAATAGCATTTATGTAGTTATAATCTACTAGTATCTTTGTGTGAAAAACCCCGAAAACCCATTCAAACTGCCACATAAGTCATCCAAGCCACTTAATAAAGGTTATATAATACCTTATAGAATATACCAAAATAATTAAATGAAAAAAAACCCTTTCTAATGCCTATTTTTGGGTAATGAAACGTCGATTTTGTTTGTGGTCGTTGGACTCTGTATAGCGCCCTCTGGACAATGGTGGCGAAGCGCATGAGAAAGACAGAGAGTCGACGACGACAGAGAGACGATGAAGATTTGGAGTTGTTTTTATCAAAGATGAAAATTAGTAATTGAATCGATCTTTCACCTAACTTTTAACAATGGAAGAAGGTGAAATAGAAGATGGTGAAATTGAAGATGATTTGGGTGAATCCACGGCGGTAGAAAAGGACGAAAAATCAGTCACACAGGTTGGTTTAGACCGCGAGAATTCAAGAAGCCTAGGCGTTGGCCAGCAACAACATGAAGTGTCATCATCGGTAGATTCTAAGCATGGATCAGCCTGTGGCATTCGGAAAGAAAATAATAAACCACTAGGCCTAGGCTTAGATTCAAGTATTAGAAAGAGACCATACCATGGAAGTATGTATACTAGGCGTTCTCAAAAACCTGCCCATAGGACAGATAATTATCGTGGTGGAAAACACTACGAAAATAGTGGCAGGAATAGGAATCATCAAAGTCCTAGGATTAGGTCATCTCCTACAACAATGAAGAGACAGCATGATGATGAGGTTGGATACTGGATGGACGAATCCGGTTCGAAATTTGTCGAGCAAAAAAACGATGGTAGTAAAAGAGAAGGGTCAAGAAGAGCTTCGAAAAATGAAGGAAGTTTTAAGAAATCTAAGAAAAATGTAACCAACCTTCCAAATTCTCGTGAAAGAAATAGTGGAGAAGGAGCATTCTGTATCTTTTATCAATAATCATACTCTAAATATCATACAGTAGAATAGACCTACCCTATTCACAGGCACAACAATCCAACAAACACATCCAAAAAAAAAATTACATAGATTTCTCTTGCATTGCAATGATGGCATTGCAGAGGTTCCCCATCGAGGGCACCAAGTTCCCTGACAGGTTGTTTCAAATTTTCAGAGAGGTTCAAGTGAAAGGGTGTGTGGTTGTCGTGACACAATAATACTAATACAACAGTGGTGACTCCAGATATTTGCCAGCAGGGGTCCAACATGTCCACAGGGTGGGTCTAAAGCCTCGGTCAGAGTCCTGGAATATAAATCCCTGGTGGTAGGCTACACAGGGAGAGTTTTTATGGCTTAGTACGGCCCAAATTGTGTTTTTTTTTAGACCACAATATTAGAAAATGGCAATCAAAAATAGCGCTATTTGGATACGCTGTATATTTTTTAGTATGCCTTCTCAGAATATTTGAAGACCCTAATTAACTGTGAAGGCAGAACAGAGATAATTGTTACAAAAAATGTAGTTGGAAAAATAATGTATTTTATATTGTCCTTGATGGGTGTTGTAGATTCGGGAAACAACATCCTACAGCAAAGCGGTAGTCACACAAAAGCTAAGGATCCTGACGATTATGAAGAACTTTTGAAAGAATACCAGAGAGTGATTGAAGCAATGGCAAGAGAGAAAGAAAAGATCAAACAAACAGAAAAAGAAGTGAATAAGGAAGAACAACTTTTACAAATACTATCGACAAGCACATCAAGAGGAAGTCAAGATCCTAAAAAACTGGGTGGTGTCACCTCTGAACAAACTGTAAGTTACTATAAAAGCCATATTCCCGGCATAATTTCACTGAAAAAAGATTTTTTTTTTAGAAAAAATGCATGGATTACTCTAATTATTGTAAATCATGGAACAATATTGGCATAAATTTTAATTTTACGCAAAAAAAAAAAAAATGAAAAATAGAGACAATTTCTCATAGGAGATTACCATTTTCTCAAAGAATTCTTCGTTACTAGGCAAATTCAGAGGATGTAGATCGCATCCGCTGGAATGCTGTCGCTTTTATGTATATTTTATACAGTTCAGTCAATAAAGTGCGCCCTCTCTAATGAGATTAGTTTTTATACTTCGCATCTCACACACTGCGGTTGATCGAGTAGGCCTCAGATACTGTACTCGCGCGATTAAGCGCCCCGTTTGAATAAGCGCCCCGACAATTTGCACCTTTAACATATTCTTATTTGAGTTTTCCTGCTAATCTCAATCGGCCGATGGCCAACAAGCTAACCACCACCACTAATTTTCATTTGCTATTCTGCTGTTATGTAATACTGTACTCACAACATTCTTGTCATGACAAGCCATGCTCTCTGGATGATTATCTTTTCTGCCACATCACCATTCTTGGTCAGAATAATTTTTTTAACAAACTTGAAATAATTCCTATGAAATATATATTTCACAAGTGTCAATACTAGCAACGGAAAATATCATGTCGGCCGTTTTTATGTGTGATAACAGAACCTAAATCGAGGTAAGGCTTGGCCTAGCCTGGCAGTGTTGGACAGGCTAATGTTTCCGGCGCCTACTATATTTCTTCTCTATTTTTTGTGTTTTAGGAATGTCTAAATTCAGTTACACTAGCAATTTCATATTATATTTATAAATCTTTATAACATATAAAAATCAGGTTTTTCTTAACAACTGAAATTTTGCTGGGAATAGGGCTTTAAGTATATTTATAATTTAAAATAAATAGGCCTTTGTAAAATACAATACCATTTTAGCACTCCAGTAATTTGTAATAAGTGCCACTCTTGTATAATGCTTGAATAAGCACCACAAGTAATAAATTTCCAAAAAATCTGTAAGCACTGCAGGACTTTACGATAATATTGTGATGCTTGTCTGAAGAACAAGGCAATTTCAACATATTGGCATACAGGATCAAGATGAACTATTTTTCACAAGTTGTTAATCTATTTTGATATAAGCTTAATACCAAGGATAAAGATGAGAATGATGAGGATGATGAACTGCTGGAGCTACGGTTAGCAGCATTAACGTCACTTGCTCAGAAGGATGAAAAAGAAAACAAATGTAAACCAAACCAAGATAGGTTGCCAAAGAAATCAGAAAATTTGCCCACTTATCACTCAACGAAGAAGAAATCAGGTAAATTATTTACCAAAATCCAAAATTTGTTGTATTTTTGTGTATTTTCTACTTTGTAGGCTTAAACACATTTTTTTTGAAAAAAAAATCAAACAAAATAAACAAAAAAAAAACTTTTTCTACTACCAACCTACCCATTTTTTGGATTTCCCAACAATTATTTTTTTTTTGCCTAATATCCTTCATGAATGATGAAGATACAAAACTGTTAAGCTATAGAGTAATAATTGTTTTGATACAAATTTAAATCAAACTAATTTTGAAAGATACAGTGCTGTATACTAAAAACAAAATATGTTTTAATAATATTTCAATTGGTGAATTCGTTGTACATATACAGTATGTAAAGCTGGTCTCACACTGTGGGATTCTGCTTACGATAACCTGCGCTACGACACGACTACAATTCTACGATATCGTATATTGCCGCAACTCCCATGCACCAGACAATTTTTTAACTGAGGGTGTTGTAGCACAGCTTGTCGTAAGCTAGAATCGCATCGTGTGAGACTGGCTTGAGACAGTTATTACCTTTCACTTGAGTATTGGAATGAGGAAATATTTTGCACACTAATCCAATATTATTGTTTCTACTTTTTGCATAGACCCTTAAATTGACTAGTAATCAATCAATTTATATTCTCAAATCAAAAGAGATAACAAGTTAGATATAATAAATTGTTTCGCTTAATCAATAATCAATAATAATAATCATCTTCTCAAAATTATTAGCTACATCTCGGAGGTCAACTACAGTCTCACGAAGCAGAAACCGGCGGCGAAGCATTCGCCCATCAAGACAGCGTACACGATCAGCCAGCACTTCTGTTCCAGGTTCAAGGCTGAGAACAACCAAAGATTTCTTATCAATAGATGATGAAGAAGAACGAATCAATCAATTTTTGCTTTACCTGCAGGAAACTCCAGAAGCAAGAGACATACCTGATAGTAACTCAACTCAAAAGGTATATGAATTGAGTTAACTGTCAGTGGCAGATCCAAGAAGGGGGCTCAGGGAGGGAATTTTCAGAGATATAGGGGGCTCGTCCAGCTTGGTGTTTTTCTATGGAAATCCTCAATATGAATAAAATTAAAATTTATTAAAAATAATCTAATATTATAAATGTGTTAATGTATGGATTAGAATTAAATGCTCTACTAACTAAACTATGAAGTCAAGATGTTGTACTTGTATTATGTATAATAATAATAAATTTATGCTTATATTGCTCATAATACATAAAGTGTAGGACCTACACACAAATTTTACAGAAAATGATCCTGAAAAAATAATACTTAAGACCTAGTTTGACAAATGAATTAAAATATTGGCTTGTAAATAGTGGGTTGTGGTATTAAAAAAGATACATATTATACTTGCATGGGATTTTGTCTGGCAGTGTTTCCAGCAAGCTGAGTTAAAAATTATAATAATTAGCTTATAAAATACTGTATTTCTTTATACACAGGAAAGTAAGGAAGCTGATAAAGGCATAAAAGAGAGTCTGCTAAAGCCATCAAGCACAGCAGCATTAGGTGACGATAACTACGAACAAGTTGAAATGGAGATTGATGAAACACAAGGTATCTGTTTTGGTATTCTAATTGGGTTTTTATTATGTTTTTTTCAGTCGGGTGCATTTGTAAAGAAAAAATACTTTAATTATTTCTACTGATTTTTAGAGTCTGAAGAAAAAGTTGAAATGCCAATCTTAACAGCACCGGAACCAGCGACTAGTTCTGCTGTTCCTACAGAAATACAACCTCCTATCCCTGATGTACCACCACCTATTCCCTCCCATACACCACCACTTCCGATTGAGTCAAACCTTCCAAAACCACCAGAACCTGAGGAGGAAGATGAGGATGAGGAAGAAATACTTGCACTTCGCCAACTGCTCTTGAAAAACATGAAACAAAAAATGAAAAGTAAAGTTACAGAAGTCAAAGTCACACAGGTGAGGCATACAATTTACATTAATTTGTTTTGGTATTATTATGTTCTCAAGCACACAAGGCTTTTTAATTAGTGACTATTATTATCCCTGGTCATTAGATCCATTATTAGCAAACTGGCATGCATTCATATAACCTGACTATAAATGTTAATTTAATGTAGATATGTATGTACAGTAAATTATCGTATATGTGCCGCTCTTGACTAAATGCCGCTCTTAAATTAGCGCTCAACCAAACCTGATTTTTTTCGATAAGCGACGCTCCTGAATAGCACTATGGAAAGCGCCACACCAATATTTTTTTTATAAGCGCCTCTATAAAAATAAGCGCTGCTCTTGCACTGAAGCCGCCAAAAATGTTATAAGCGCTTCGGCGCTTTTTCAAGCATTTGCGGTATGTACGTAAACACTACCTACCTACTTATGCACGCATAATACATATTACTTTACGAAAAACATATTTATTTTCCTGTTTTGAAGTAGCAAACTCCTCTCAAACAAAAAGGGCTTTGCTGCATAAAGCCTCATTTATACCGAATCCAAATTCAGAAGGCCAACCGAGCCGATCAGAAAATTTGAACCAGTGTATAAGAATAAGGATGCTGGCATTCAGCTTATCGCAAACGCAGTCCGAATTTCTGTTCAGGTCCGATGTGAATGCAGCTTTAGTATTGCTTTTTTATCAACAGAAAATGTTTTTAAGTATTAATTTTTAGAAGATTCTAATTGTTGTGACAGTATCTACTGTGCGTTCACTTCTTATTCAACTAAATTTTTGTAGGATTCCAAAGTTTCACAAACACCATCGCCAACGAGAACACCGAGAAGTGAATCTCCTAGCATACAAAGGTCCACTAAGAAGAAACAAACACCAATTTCAGTGAGTTCATACATTCATGCATATTCAATGTTTGCACACCCCACTCCAGACTCGCATCATATCATCATATACGTTTTGAGTCTTTATCCATTTTGGTCATCGGTTGGACTTTCCTTCATTTGATGACAGATCTTCAAGCTCCTCTGTACTGAAGCAATTGCCGCCCTAGACCTTTTGCCCTAAGGTCACTTTGGATGACTGCTTCTCTTGTTTTCCAGGGTCTGCCTCTACTTCTTCTACCTTTGACCTCCCTACTCCTGCATCTGTTTTCAGTTATCCTCCTCCATCTTTTCAATGTGATGGAATACTAATAGTAAATGTTAAAATGTACATTCTTGATTTTTCATTCTAAGCCTTAAATATACCAATGCACATTTATTTATGGATTTAGTCACTACATATTTTAAGTAGTTAATATGTAAATTTATAATGGGTTGCTGAGTGTTGCACCGTAACTCAAATGTGTGTGAATTCACATTTATATATAGATTTCTGCTCCCCATACATTAAATATGTTGACTTTATAATTTGTATCCAACTTTAGGTACAAATGCTAAGATGTGCCAAAACAGTTTACTCAATCACTTCCAATAAACATTGTGTTTCTACTACCTCAGATACCTGTGCATGAAGAAGTAGTGATAAATTTGAAAGATGACAGTGATTCAAGTGATGAAGAGAACAATACAGTTAGTGAAATCACTTCCACTGGCTACAACAGTATGCTTGACCAGTTCCTCAAGGAGGCTCGGAAAAAAGCTGATGTAAGTAGCCTGAGTTGAAAAAAAATATCTTAATTCAAAGTTTAATGCTGTCATAAATGAAGGGGGCTTTTCTAGTCAAAATGTAAAGCATTTTTTTTTTTTTTTTTTTATTCTATTGTCTTTTTGTAGGCTGATAAGCCGAAGAGTGCAGCAGAGACAGTGCCTCAGATGTTACCTAAAACCCCAGATGCAATGAAACAGTTGTCCACAACACAACAGGCTGAATACAAACGTCTGAAAGAAGAAATTGCAAAGCGAGAAAAAAATAAGATGAAGAAAGTGGTTACAGCTACAAACCAATCACCTATCCCGTCTGATATGGAGGATCCAAATCAAGACGAAGGAGAAAAGAAGGTTAAAAAAAATACATTGACGGTAACATTTGTACCCCAGGGAGATGGAGAGAGGCAGATAGGAATAAAGGAGGTAGATGGAAAGATTGCTATGAATGATGATAAATCAAATGAAAAAAACAAGCAGAAAATTCTTAAAAAGGATCCAGTACAGAAAGCTGAAAAAGAAGCGGAAAAAATAAAGCAATACAAAATCAAGATGGTAGAGGAAAAACTGACTAAATTCAGGTATAGGCCAAGAGTTTATCTTTATAATTGTGTTATCCATTAGTTATTATGAAATCATGTTCCATATTTAGATTTTTATCAATTTTGTTTCTAGTTAAATTTGATTTCAGTTTCATCATCATCATCATCACCAAAATTCAATTCAATTCAATTCAAAATAAATTTATTCCAAATCTTTTCAAAGCATAGATAAACAATACAGATATATAAAAATGGAATTGGAAAGGGCAACCACAAACAAGAAGAGCTTTACAATAGTGGCGCCCGAAAAAAAGTAATTAAGATACTATTTAAAATTGAGTAAGTCAAGGTATACATTTTAATTAAAGCACTTTCATATAGATCAAGACAATAATAATAATAATAATAATAATAAGAATAAGAATAATAGCAAAGAAAAGAAATAAAATAAAATAAAAATAAATAATAAATAATAATAATAATAATAATGATAAAATATAAATAATATGTCCTTCTTAGATAGCAATTTAAACACTGTAAAATTATATAAATAATTAAATTAAATAAAAGCAATAAAGCAACATATAAATTGCACTTTGCAACATCATTGATTATTATTGACGAATTTCTTTACAAATAATACAATTGTTCACGTCCTGGCAGTGGTACCGTTTCATCTTATAACTTTCATGATAAATATTATTCATTTTGTTCTTAAATAGTGAAATATTAGCACATGCTCTTACATTGCTTGATATGTTGTTCCACATCTTAGGCCCTATATACGAGATCCCTTGTCGGCCAACATTTGTACAAATTGTTGTGTTTCCCATTAAATAACCATTTGTAAGTCAAATTTTATCCTACTTGAACAATTTTTTAAATGCCATTTTGGATTCGACTTAGGCCAGTTCAACTGTATATAATGATATTAACTATATGAAACCTCTGTTTCCATTGAATGATGTTGTTTTCATATTTTTAGAACTGTAATTGAGAAAGATGAAAACATGTTTGAAGATGCTAACCAAAGATTAGGGAAGAAAACATCAACGTTGAAATTAGCCTTGACAAAAATAACCAAGTTGAAAGAACAACTAGCATCTGTCCAACGAATTGCAGATGCAAATCAAAATAGTATCCGCAAAATACATGAAGAAGTAAGAAATTTATTCAGTATATTGTTTTTATTTCTCTGATATCTAACAAGAGTGATTGACCTATGAAAGCAGTGGAGTTGAATAACTAAGTGGTTAAGATGCTTGACTTCTAATCCAAGGGTCCTGGGTTCAACTCCTGTGACAGCAAGACTTTTTCTCACAATTAAAACAACTCCACTCCGTAAGCCTCATAAAGAGACATCGCTGATAAAAGCATCACATTATTTCATTTATTTAAGAGGACCCCTGAATATCAGCTGACCTTCTAGGCTATGCTGGAATAGTTAACCTTTCTGAATGGTAAAAAAAAAAAAAGAACCTTTTGGCATGCATTATTATTTATAACTAAATCTGTAATGTTGGTGGCTGTAAGATATACATTTGGGGGAATGGTGTTAAGTGGTCCCTTAGGGGTTTGGCGATTTCTCTTCGAGGCAAGCAGGGTTTAGCATTTAGCACTGAGTAAAAAATGTGTAATATTCTCATAGTTTTCCTATCACAATATTGTGGGTTTTAAGATGTATTATGCCCAAGGGATTAAAATAAAAAATTAAAATGTTTACCCCTTTTATTGTTTAAGTCCATGCAACTGGTACTACCCCTGGTCTATATAGAAAGCTTGAGGAGTAGTTGTACTCCTTAAGTCTGTGACCTTCCAGATGGTGATGTATATGATGCTAAGCTGAGCTATCACTAAGTCAAAGCTCCACTTACTAATTTACCAGCATAGATATGCAAAAATAAGTTATTAATTTGGATTAGAATGGATTTATTTGGTGAAAACCCACAAAAGTGAGAAGACTTACTTCCAATGTGGTCCTAGTGGTGATTGGGTTGTACACTGGTAGGCAATCCTCTTTTACTTGTTTTTTTTTTCTTCATAGAAAAATGCATTAAGTTCAAGATTAAAACAGCTAAAGGCCAAAGAGTACCGACTTTTGGAAGCATTAGCAGACATGAAAGGTGTCCCACTGGAGACTGTCATCAAATCCCATAGGATAGTGAAGAAGTCTATGGGCAAAAGGGCAGCAGTAGGAGCAATAGAGAAATCATATGAGGTGTGAATTGAGAAAAAGTTGTTTTAAGTGTAGCAGTAGTTTGGTGAAGGATGCTTCCTTTGTCAGTTCTAATCCTGGTTAAACCTAAGTTGAATGAATCCATCTTGTATCACTGCACTCACAACACACATTACTTATATTGTGTGAAGGTTTGCATGGAGAAGTAATAATATATATTAATGCTTGTGGTACACCACGTAGATATTTCTGAAAAGAACTGTTGGTGCTGTCTCAACCAGCAACAACAGTTCTTTTCAGAACTATCTATGTGATGTACCGCAAGCATTAATACACATTACCTAATTATGTTGTGAGTACATTAGATCCCAACACAGTACTAAAAGGGTTACATGACAGCGGGCCAACATACAGAGTATTTGAGTTAATATATTTTTTACATTTTGGAATGAAGTAAACAAGACTAGAATTTGATATTATACAATGCATTCCCTTAAATATTTATAATTTCATTTTTTTTTTGTAAAGGATGTTGCTGGTGTTTTGGAATGTTTATTTTAGGTTCTTAAAGATTGCCAGAATGTTTTTTATTAGCAATAAATTGCTTCTCTTTCTGCTATTTTTGACTGTTTGAAGAAACTTTGTTTGCATGTGGTTGTGACCATCTTCATAATATATTAAATTATAATACAATGTATTATTTTTAAATTATAATATAAAGTAAATTAAATTTTTGCAGAAAATTATATATTTTTCCATTTTTGGTTGCAGTCAATCAAACGACAGAGGCTTACCTCGGAAAGGGAAACTGTACTAGCCAAAGAGAGGTCAGAACTTAGCCGGTTACAAGCACTGGAAAAAATGTATGCTGAAAAAATTGCAAAGTTTAAAGAATCCCACAACCAACAAAGACAAAAACTTAAAAGATTGATAGCTTCACCGTCTGTTTCAAAAGTCCTGCAGGAAGCTAACTTATTCATGAATGTTAGACCTTCCAAGCAACTGTACTTAAAAGATAAAATAAATATCCCTGCTGGTTCCGGGATGGTAGAAGATGTCGAGACAAAAACCGAGGTGACAGTAACCAGGAGAAGATCTTGGTTGGATGAGACCTCAACCATGAAGCCAAGTCTTTCAGCAACATCTTCACCCCAAAATTCAACAAAGGAGTCTGTAAAGAATGAGTTGGGAAATAATGTGCCTAAATCGACAAAAACAATTGAGGAAGACAAGAAAGGAATTTTTAACACTAAAGAATTAGAAAAACTTAAGAAATTACAAGAACGAAGGGAGAAGGTGTTGAGGTATTTTGATTGGACCGCATCGATTAATGCAAGTGTTTCAAAAGGTGAAACACCTGTCCTACCTAGTGATATCAAGGTGGAATTAGCAATAAAGAAAACCACAGCAAAGGATGAAGCCAAAGTTATGTCTTTAAAACCTTATGAAAGTCCTTTATTGCCATGGAATGTGTACAGGTTGGTAGTGTTTTATTATATTAATTAGCTGTCATATTTTTGAGACTTCAAGTTGTATGCCATTTTTATTATTGCATTATTAGTGTTGCTTATTCATGATTATCACTTCAAGATATAAATTGAATGAAATTACAAGATTTATGGGCCAAATGTGTTCTAATCATGAGTCGAATGTCCGAGTGGTTTAGGCAGGGGTGCCGCAACCTACAGCCCGAATACCAGCGCTGGTTCGAGCAGCACGCTCACCTATAGTTCAGGTGGTGGAACAAGTCTTCTCCGATAAGGACTATAAACCGTAAGCCCAGTGTACACAATTGGCTCACGTGCACTTAAAAGTACCCAGTACATGTTTCGAGATGAGCGTGTGGTTACCCTGGTGTATTGGTCAATACAGCCCCTGTTACCCTACGGCTATGGATCATTAGGTCCTTTTCAGGATGTACCTACGTAAACGGAGGTAATAACTTTCATTTTAATAATCAAAATGTGATCCCTGCAGTTTTGCATTATTAAAAAAGACTGCTTGTTTATATTGTGATGATGTTTAATTATTTTTCATTCTTGTCAACTCGTTTTATAGTTAATTTTGTCTTAATTTTAATAGGTTCAGTGCATTATTCAAGCAGTTGTCTTCAGAGTCTCTAGGAAGTGAGACATTTTGTAACAAAATCAATCCGTCTGCTATTTTTTGTCGATTTGATCTGAATGGTAAATGTAATGACGATGACTGCAAATGGTAGGTGAATTTGGTTGAAATTTAAAATCATGTTTTTATTTTCAAGAAATGTAAAACAAAAGTTAATTGGAAGTCAGACTACGGATATTGATATTTTTGTATCTTAGTTACTAATTTTTGATTGGTTTTTCTTTGAAGCTGAAAAAATACCATCCAGAAATTATTTTTAGGTGCTCTAAACATATAGGAAAATGTAAACTGTTGTTGTTATTTTTAGGCAACATGAGAGGGATTCTAAAATGACCTTTGAAGAAATTTTGGCCCACCTTGTTTCATATGATGTTTCCATTGTTGGAGCAACAGAGAAAAGTACTTTGCCACAAATCCAACGAAAAGTATGGCTCTTTGCCAAAATGAAGTGCCAAGAACTGAAGAAACATTCAGAAGAAGAGAAACAGGAAATGATGAAAAAGGTCATGAACTTAGTATTTTCAAAACCCCAAAGAACGCCCTCAAAGTTGGAACCCAGGCGATGGAAGGTGACTCAAAGGAACAAGAAGGCCATGGAAACTGAAGATGAAGTATTCATGAATGAAGATGTAAAAATAACATCAGGTACATTTGTTTCCTTGCCAAATAATAGACATTACATAATGTAATTCCTACATTTTTATACACTTTATTTTTTATTGATGATCCATTAAAGAATTTTGGTTGTAAAAAGATTCATAAATCAGTTAAAACTGAATTGTTTTGATGTGTTTTTTTAACAATTAATGTTTAAGCTACATTTAACCCAGTTCTTTTTCCTCTATGTCCCTTTATTGCATCATGTAAACAGGGATGAAGTTTACAAACAGAAGAAAACATAAAAACAGACAATCAAAAAAATAGTACCCATGAAAAATTTAAGAATCAAAATAGAAAAAGTAAAAAAGAATTTAGTTCAAAATTTAATTGTATGAAAATAGATAAATTGTCTGAAAGTAAATTTAAAAGGTTGAAAACTGTAATTGATTAGGTATAGAATAGCATAAAGAATTAAAGTTTTAACACCTTGCTTTCTAGTTTTCCAAGATATCTACTTAAAGTGTAAATCATTTTTTTTTCAGAGTCTGCTACAAATGTGAATCTTGTTGACCCAGACTATGTTGATGAAGATGATTTGAGATATTTTGCATCAGATGTTGGAACGGGACAACTTGAAAATGCTGTCCTACAAAACCCTCACGACATTCAACTTTGGTTGAAATTAGCTTACAAACAGTTGAGCAAACCCGGGTAGGCCTAATCTTCAGAATAGTTCTTATTGGGTGGGGCAGATTTGAAATTAGGAATATGTAAGGAAATTATAAACTGGTTGCATTATAAACTGTTAGTTCTTCTTCCAGGAATGATAACATGGACAAGGCCTTGCATGCACTGTCAAGAGGCTTGGATAGTAACAGAAATGATTCTGAACTCTGGCTTCACTATCTAACCTTGTATAACAAGCGATGTAGCAATCATGAGGACGTCATGGAGATGTGTAACCATGGTATCCATTACACACAGAACTATGATGTGTGGCACAAGGTACACAGCATCTTTTTTTATGCTGTCGAGATTATAGCATTTTTTGGACAAAAACTGTTGTATGCCCATATATAGTCGTGATGTACCTATATATGGTTATGATGTACCTATATATGGTCATGATGTGATGTCATCATGACTGTATTTAGGTATGTCGCATGTTTTTTGTCAAATAAAATTTGATAGTCATAACAGGGCTTAATGCAAAATTGTGAGCTTATGTTTATAATCATTGCATGAAATCAATGGACAAATTACTGTTTTAGGCAAAATATTTCATTTAGTACAATTTATTTTGAAGAATACAGAGTATATTCCACATAATCTTATAGGTGAACCTATGTAGTAAAAAATGTGTTACTTTTAACTATAGAAGAATGTGATGCAGTAATGAAGTAATAATATTTATTTGTATTGCATTTGTAATTTGAAAATGTCTATTAACTATTTTTTAGTAAGAAAGAAATAATTTTATTAAATGTCAAATTTGTATTTCTTTCAGACGTTATCTTTCACTAACAGCCTTGAATCAATAGATGAAATTTGCCAAGATTTGTTACAAGCACTGCAAGAGGAACAGCAGATCAGCCCAACAGACAGAGGATCCCATCGGCTGCTGGAAATGTTGTTATACAGAAGCCATCTCTACTGTTTAGTTGGCAAGGGAGTCTATGCTCTTCAAATACTTAAAGTAAGATGTATATCATATTTTAAATAATAATTATGTTTTAGTAACCTATCTGAAATACAAGTTACGATAGTGCACTGTCTTTTGGATGATATGTTTAAGACATTGGTCCTGTGTGCAATATGGCCCATGTACATGTTAAAGTACACAGTACACTCTTCAGAAAAGAGTAGGGGATTGTCTCCCGGTGTACTGCCCAATTTACCACCAGAAGGATCCCACTAGAAAAGAATCATCTTGCTGTGTTTCACACCAAGATACTCCTATCCTACTCCTAATCCTATCCTCAACTTTTCTATATCTTTTTCTACCAAGTTTGTACATCTTTTAATGGCAGGTACACCAGATAAATAAAATGTTTTTATATGTTGTACAGAAAGTTTTAAAGGCTATTGAAGTGGTGTTTGACAAACGAGTAATATGATACAGATTTTTGAATATGTAAAAACTACAGGAAATAACCCCCATTGTCCTATGTTTTTGAATATTCAACATTTTCGTCAAATACCCCTTTAGTTCACCATTGTTGCACTTTACTTATGGTATTTTCAATTTGTTTTCAGGACTGTGTATGCAAGACCAATGGAATGCCATTAGTTGACCTACTAAGCACTGTTGATAAATGCTTAGCATGGCTTAGTTTTATTCACCTGAAGTACTTTAAACAGTTGCCTCCAAGTCTATTTGATCCTAATTCATCTGCCCCATCCAGGCTAGTCTCTAAGGTGAGAGATATTTGCAGCCTAAAGTATTTTTTCTCTTCTTTAACTTAAATTGAATTAAATTTATATAACAATAATTATAAATGTGTTAAATATTGTGCATAATATCATATTTCAACTTGGCAGAAAAATATTAAATTGCACTGGTAAACATTAAAACATAATGCAGAACACAGAAGAAAGATCCCCAAACTGAGCTTATTCCCCCCTCATTGTTGGTTTCTTAAAACACTGGGTCTAAATCAAAATTCGAACATATCAGCTTAAATTCAAGTATTTACAAATAAATTAAATGTAAGTAATCTAATAAGCGCTTCCATGGAAGAAGCACTGCTCTCGATTAAGTTCTGCACCAAACATTAATATTTTTGCTAACCACCCTACTGATTAAGTGAAGTGTCATGTTGCTTATTAGAACACATAGTATCACATGGTACAACACATAGTATCACAAGGTACAAAACATGGTATCATTTTAACGCTTATTTAAGAGAGCACCGCTCAGGTATAAGTGCCTATCTTGAAGCCTTCAAATATTTTATAAGCGCTGTGGCACATATTAGAGAGCTTTTGATTGCACGACGACGGTAGGACGTAGAACGTAATGACCTCAATAAAAGTTATCTGCGCGTTAAGGTCACTTTATCGAGTAAATTCTGGCACTCATTTTTGCCAAATCTACGGATGCAGAGAATGTAGGACGCCAGGTAGGATGGTCACGCATGAGTGATTCCGTTCTAGAGTCACGTTGTTGCACAAATCAAAAGCTCCCTAACATAAAGTAGAAGTCTACTGAAGGTCATTGCCCGTGACAGGTTATTTTATTATCTGTTATTTAGGAGTTGTTTTTATGTCCCTGGGCAAAGAGCAGTATCACCATGTTGGATGAGATTCAGAAAGATTTGCAAGATGCAGTAGAATGCTGTCATAGCAAAGAACACAATGCTGTGGAGAATACTATAGCCTGCTTGTCACTACATAAGAACCTAGTGCAGTTGTACGTTGCATGTGACAGGTAAGTTATCACATTAACTGAGTTTGGACTACTTGGATTATTGTATGTTTCATATGTGCAAGACACAGTCTTGTTAATTTAAGACTACTTTTTGAAAAAAAAGAATGAATGAATTATTGTTATTATTTTAATTTGAGAGTGACAGTTGGATGTGTTTGGTGGTGTTGTTTTTTTTAGTTCAGAAAAAGCAGTGTCATTTATCCAAGGACTGTTGAAAGACTGCCCAGGACCAGGAATCGATGAACTCTGGATTTTACTTTTGAGAACGATGAAGCCAACATGTGATTTACCGACCTTGAATCAGGTGATAATACAATTAAACTGTATAGAAGTTGTTTGATAAAATACTTTATAATCCATATAATTAACTACCAAATTTTTCCTTGTTTTAGCCAAATGTGGTGTCATGTAAAGGAAATTGTGCATTATATTTTTCCTAAGCCAATAGAGAGAAACTCAATTGTTTACTTTTTTGTTCCCTCTCTTACTTATTTCATGGAATGAGCTCTTCACTTAAACACTAATGCTTGAATCAGTTGAGCAGTTTATATCTCAAATCAGGGATAGACACATTCAACCTATACATAACATATTTAATTGGTTACAACCTTTTTCTCCCAGGTTGTTGAAGAATGTCTAGTTTGTAATAAACATTCTGCTAGTATTTACTTGACGGCAGCATCATTTGCATTTAAAGATGCAGCCATTGACTTAGCACGCAGTCTTCTTCATCGCTGTGTTACCTCGTACTACAAGGAACTTTCTGCAGATCATGATGCAATAACACTATACCGGTATTTTTTTTTTTTTTTGCTTTTAGACTTGGTGGTTACTATTTTTATTGTCATAATATCATTTAAAATCATTATTATCTATCTCCAAAATCATAAATAATTATAAATTTACCATCAAATATTCATTATTTAATATCCGTGATTTTTCTTCAAACAACAATCAACTTTTACCAACAGTGCTTTACATATATTACTCCAAATCAATTTGGATGGAATTATCTTTTTAGTAGTACATTAGCATTATGTTGTGTTTCTTTTGTTTATTAGCAAACTTTTAAGTCTGCCAATACCATACATATCTCTACTTCCACATTATGCTGATGATGTTAAAGAGGGGGATTTGAAAACACAGAGGGTTCACTTATGGATGTGCTATGCACTGCTTCTCGAAGTCAACGGAGATAAAACTTCAGCTGGTGAAGCTTACGAGGTTGCTCTTTGTGACCTTGATAAAACTAAAGACGTACAGACAATTTGGTTGGGGTGAGTTGTTCTATTGTTTTTGGGTTCATCTAGGTCTATTAATAAACAATAGGCTTCCAGCAGGAGTGTGTATCTATTGTGTTTTTTGCTATGGGGACTTAAATTATTGTAAAATTAAAATTTCTGGTTGAAATAATATAACCCATCCACATTTTCTGTTGGTAATTCACATGAATAACTCTACAATTAAAAGATTGTTGACTTTTAGTTCATTCTAGGACAGATCTAGGCATGGCATTATATTCCATAGGCTATCTTTAACTATTAATGCAATTGTATCCCATCATTCAAGAAGGGTAATAGACACAAAAATTATATTCTAAATACAGTATGTAGTTAAGTATCTGATTATCAATGACTTGTTTTTTAAGATACCTGCAATTTCATTTACGGAAGATGTCGCCGTCCACTAACACCATCCAGGATATGCAAACGTGGCATGAATTAATTAACCGGTGTCTTATAACGTCACCGTGTCAATTTCCTGTGCCCTACAATACATCCAAGAATTGGCTAGACTACACCTTCCACAACCAAGTGTTGAATCTGTACATAGCGACTATCAAGGAACAAGATAAGTTGGATGTGTTTGAGAGGTTGCTCTCTATAATGCCAAGGAATACATTACTGCTCTTGAGGTCAGTAACTTTCTTAATTTTTGGCTAAGGCAAAAATTTTAATATTTGGAAGAGAGTGAATAAAAGAAAAATTAATTTTTGTTTTTCATTAATGCTAAATCCGACACTGAAGATTGCAATTCTCAATTTCTCTTTTTCTCTTCAGAGTTTGTCAGTATGCTGTGTTAGCAGAGCGCCCAAAGCAGGCCTTCATACACTGTACAACATTCCTTCGCGATCAACCCCATTGTATACAAGGATGGAAAGTGTAAGATACCCATAAACATCTTTTTTTGTTGTTATCCATCCATCCACTTTTTTAGTTTGAATAACAAAAAAAACTCAATATTATTGTTACCATCGATCCCCCTACAATTTATTTGGGTTGCCCTGCTATGCAGTGGCAGCTGTAGGATATATTTTCTTGGGGGTGGGGGAGTGGGGTAGAGGCTAAGCTGTCTGACAGGGGGAATTAGCGAACTCTGGATTGCGGGAAATGGCACTGCCAGACTTGAAAATTGCTTTTAAATGTAAAGTTGAAAAAATACAATTGTTACTATACTCTAAAAATCAACTCAATAAACACACATTTCATTTTATTGGGCCTATTTTCTTAACCTAACCAATGGGGGCTTAAGCCCTCCCCCTTAAACACTTAAACCAAATTTAAATTTATAGGAATTATTTTTACTAATTATTTTACCAATAGTCAACAAGTCTACTTGTGTGTTGCCTTTTGATACTGCATGCCCCTCACTTGTTTATTCTTTTATTTTCCTTCCCTTGAGCATTTTCTGTCTTTTCACAGAGCAATTCACTTACAACTCATCACAAAGAACTACAAGCAGGTTGGTGTTTTTATTTATAGTATATCAAACACAGTTTACATCTATGTATTATATTTTACGTAGAACACACTTACATATATTATAGTTATACATCTAGTTATTGCATATAGCACTCAGCACACAGTTGTTATTAACTTCTGCCTCACAAGGGTAATGAAATATAAGTTTTACTGAATCATATTATTCTCCTTTAGATTTAAAATAACATTTTAAACAAAGTCTATGCTAATAAGTGTATCTTTAGACTTGCCATTAACCAGTGCACCCTTACATATTCTGTAATATAGTACAGTCTATTACTTTACTATTAACACAAAATCCACAAAAGCTCTGTTTGCATTGGGATTTTTTTTTTTGTCAACTTGCAACTATAATTGGTTGTCCTTTTTGTCAAAATACCCAAGTTGTGTTGTAAAAAGGAAGTTCCTCTGCTAAGAATAACCAGCTGTTTTTCCCAAGCAGGAAAGTCCACTACGAACAGCACCACTCAGTTAAATTTTTTGTGAGCGTGTGTTACTACTGTACACCCCTCATTTTTCATAGAAAGTGCAAACAACAGTATAACTTTACCAAGATAATGTTAACCATCAACTTGGTCAAAATTAATCCAGTGCAAACATTGCTTAAGTATGTACAAGCACTGGATTATCATTTAAGTATTTCAATCAATTTTCATTTAAATGATGAAAATGGTATTTACTTTATCTCTTACTTTTGACTTGTTGTACATCTGTTCATTTTTCAGAGGTGTCTGAAGTTGTTTTTTGTCAACATGGGAGGGGGAGGGAGTGTGATAGCATCAACAAATGAATGACATTTATAACTTAGTTGTTGCAGCACCAAAGACCAATCATATAGTACAATGACACTCATGCACATTCAAGTATTTACAAACCTATTACACATTCTAATTTTCGAATTTAATTGTGTAACAAAAATTATGTACAGTATGCTAAAAAATGCACATAGCTTGTTCAGTAACATATACATATTTCAGTTTACTATTATTATTATTATTTGTTATTACTTGCCACAAACCATTACAACAAAATTGACAATGGAACCCCCATAATTTGTATTATATAATTGAATAATTCATGAAACAATTCTCTGCTCTTTGTCATTTCTTTCTGTTAAAGGTTCGTCATCTTTACTCGAGGGCGCTTGCCAGCAACCCCTTAGTGGCTCAACTCTGGATCAACGTATATAAACATTTATATTATTTTAGTATTTGAATAACCTTTTATATTCAAGCAAAATGTGATGTGTTCTAGTTAAATAATAAGAAATATATTACTAATTTTTTATGATAGTTGAATTTTCATAATAGTAATTTTGATTATTATTATTTTATTAGGTGCATTCATGCTAATATAGCTTTATATTTATATAATTTCATTTTCTCCTTCCAGTTGTTGTTGTTCCTGGTTGCGCATGGGAACAACTCGGATGTGGACCAGACCATTAATAACAGTCTCAAGTATGGAGTGAATTTGAAAGAAAAGGTCATGGAACTTTTAGCAGGTCCCAGATGAACAATCAAACACTTTCTGGATGGATATCTAGGTCATTCAGAGTTGACCTTTTAAACAATTTTCAAAATTCCAAATTTAACTTATTGGCAAAAAAGTGCAAAATTTCTATTGTAAGCAATAATTATTGGAAAATCTTTCTGGAAATAATTGAATGAATTTTGAAGAAAAAATGATTTACTGATGATAATTTAACATCGTATGTCTGATTTCATGTGAAATGTATGGAGAGAGCACTAACTTGGAAAAACTACTAGTACAGCCTGTGATATACATCAATTATGACTGGATGATAACCTTCAAAACACAAAAACTTCCATGGTCTACAAGGAACTTGCGATAGTCATCAAACATTATGTGTACAGATATATATCTTCAAGCGCTCGTAAGTATTATTAACATGGGGTTTTTTGTTGCAGGAAACTTGTTCTTGTTAACCATCTTTCACTCATACCTCTGAAGTAGGTATGTAATATAGTGTCAATTTTTACTTGTGATGTATTAGAAATTAGAATAGAAATAGAAATGTAAACACGTTATTTTTCTTCCTAATATATTGGAGATGTGTGTTTTATATGTACCAAAAACATTTATTTTTCATTATTTTGTTTTCATGTAGAAAAGTTCATCACATATATTGTTGATTTCACTATTTTTTTCAAACAATAAGTTAGGGATGCTGGGCATTATTTGAAGATCACAAAATCAGCAAAGCACTGACATGTAGCTCCAGTCACATGACCTGTGACTGTGCATGCGAGCACAATATTTGAAGACATTCATTCTCCAGATGATGCCAATGAGATGTTATAAAGGCATAAATTATGCAGTTGTCTCTCCTTCAAGTATTTGCAACATTGGACTGAGATTTCACTCCATTACTGGTAGCTGTCTATTTGTAGACATTCACCAACCGTTGACACACAGCACATTGCGAAGTGAGACTAGTGCACAACAACCAAACACAGATAAATGAATGACTATTAATAGCACTTTTTAAATAAAAACGGACAATATGCATATCATGCTGTTTAATTCAAAATACTTCTGAATTATTTTGTTAAATGCATGTAAATCTTGTAGTGAACTGTGTTAATCATTACAGCCATGTTTGGCATTTGATTAATTTTTTTCAAAATAACCATAAACAACGGAAGTCACTTTAACCCAGAAAAAACTCTTCGCAAGTTTAAGCCTTGCATAAAAATCCAAGTTCAAGCAGTGGTATTATTTTACTTGGTCAAAATTAATCCAATGTAAACATAGCTTTAGTGATGATGTGAGCAATGTCAATACATTATGTTAGATTTAATATTTATAAATATCTCCATGGCCATCAACCATACTGGCTGAAAATATTCATTAATGTTTTTTCCTAAAAAAATAATTTTGGTGCTAATAATAATTGACAAACTGGAATCACTGATAATCATACTTTGCTTTTTTTTAATAGTATAAATCTTAAAAATATTTTCAATATATATGATTAAAGTCATGTTTTTTTTTAACATTGTTAAATATTGTATAAATGAGAATATGAAATAAAAAAAATTAAACAGAAAATAGTAATTCTGTTATATTATTTTTGCCGAGGTTGTTCAGAGTACATTGTGGGAAAGATGAGTGATGCGATGTTATGCAATCTTGATTACGGGTTGATTTTCCGTCTCATTGAGGAAAAGTGCACGGAAAACAGAGTCAAAGTAACTTGGTCGGTACTGACAGGCACGATGGCAGTCTGGACAGAAGTTGCACTCCAGTAACTGCGGCTGCATATAACGTTCTCCTAAATGGAAAAATAAAACATAATGTACTGTGTTGAAACGCATTGAAAGCCAGACCTTTTTTTAAGGTTCCTTCCCATGTGCCAAAACAAGTTTACATATACAAACATACTTTTTTGAAATTTAAGCTAGTCATATATCATCAAAATGATGTGTCTAATAAATTGGCGGGAAAATATTAGAGGGATTGAGTGTACTACCGGCAACATAACACAAAACGTCATTTGTACGTTATCGTCCAGGTGTATCTTCCCTGAACTACCAGCCGTGGAGTCTGTGGTTCTACAATGTTTAACAAAGCAGTTATGAATGAATCAGGTATGACCGGAAGTGGCATTTTCAAACTTAATGGCTGACACACTCCCAATCCCCACCTCTGTAGAATAATCAATTGTGGAATTGCTTCCAAATGGAGATAACAATATTAATATATTGTATACATATATTTAAAATACAAGATAAAGACAGTCTACCTTTATCATTTGTTTGCCAGCTTAGCATCAGGTCCAGTGCATACATTGAGCGGGAATATGGACAGTGACCAATAGCATCATATTCTTCTCCAGTTACAGCTGACTGGAAGAATTCTTTGATCAACTGCAGAACTTCCTTTTGAATGTCTGCCCAGGGAAATTTTGGGTATTGCTCATCCCATTCCTTGATAAAGTTCTGCCATGGAAGCTGAGGAATCAAGTAACAGAACATCATAATAACAATGATCTAAATTATGTAAATTAAAAAATGTCAGTATTTACAAAATGATTAGAACAAAAAAGAGTTAACAAGATCAGCTCGTACACTTTTTGAAGACCAAAAATACTTTACCAATCACATGGTACATGATCATACAATATTTTGAACAATGAGAAAGTTTAATATTAATTCATGTTTGCAAATTGGCCATGCACTGGAGTGCTTCGGACCTGTGAATATGCACTCAAGATACATTGAAAAGCATGTAAATAACAGATTTAAAATATGTAGCACTATGGGGTATCGGTACAATAATCAGATATTAAATTCAACTTACATGATGCAGTTTAACCTCATCATCATAATTCATTGTTGTAAAATGCTTTTCATAAACATCAAAGTGATCCAATGAGTAAGGCCTGCAAAACAAATTATAAATTGACACTATTTTTATTCATTATATTTTACGCTCAAATACAGGAAAATATACATACGCACTCAACAAAAACTAAGAAAACACTGCATCCAACACCCATCTACTTCTGCATCACTTCTCAAACATATCCACTCTACAGCCATCAGCCAAACTACCGGTATTTGCCTCACATCTCACCTATCTCCATATGTAACATTGAACAGTTACAAGGTTGCCTTGACGCTACCAATTGGGACATTTTCATTGAATCAGCGAAAGACATAGATGACCTGACCGAAACTGTTTCTTCTTATATTGCATTCTGTGAAGAAATCACTATTCCTTGCAAACAGGTTAAACTCTTTCCTAATGATAAACCTTGGGTTGATTACAATGTTAAGCTTGCTTTTAGAAATAAAAGATCAGCCTTTAATAGCAACAATGAGTCTGAGATAAAAAAAAAAAGCTAGTCTTCAGTTAAAATCTAGTATAAGGAGTAAACGTAGATTCAGAAAGAGGGTTGAAGTTCATTTCAATAATAAAAATTCGCGTAAAACCTGGAAGGATATTAAAATGATCACCGGTTCCAACAATAAGAAAGCTTCATTCCAGATGCTTCCTGGATTTAATGACAAGCCTTGCTGAGTCAAAAGATTTTTGTAATGGCCTTGTATTAAAGGATAATGTTAATATATCTGCCAATGAGGTAATGAAACTTTTTCGTAAAACCAATTCAAGAAAGGCTGCAGGTATCGATAAACTTAGTGGTAAACTTATGAGGGAATGCGCATCGCAATTAGCTTATATATTTCAACATATTTTTCAATACTCTCTAAATTTTTCAGTTGTTCCCTCCATCTGGAAACATACTCTAATTGTACCCTGTCTCTTATACACATCTAGATGTGTATAACGTTTTGATGTTCTTTGATGTTTTGATATTCTATATGTTTTTTATATTAATTGTAGTGTACTAAAGACAATTTTCTGATATACTTTATATTAGACCCAATAAATGCTGTGGATAGCAGCGCATTCATAGATGACATATAGAAATTATTACAATTGTCATCAGAATCCAGAGAAAAAAATGTTTCCCAAGACTGACCCAAAATTTAAAAAAACATAAAGTCTGCAATATTTTTGTTATTTTCTTCTACAAAGGATCACAAATTACTTATCTTAACCAAGGATTTAAGTAATTTTGAAAATGAATTGAATAAATAAATAATTCAAATGAAACTGCTGGAGCAACAATTCAGATTTTTCTTGTTTTTTTTAAATTCTCATCCAATAGCAAGTAACCTGCCACGCCTATTACAAGATGGACAATGCTTATAAATCAAGTCTCTTATTGAGGTCTAGGGAGTGGAGTTGGTTTCAGTTTAGAGAAAAATGTCCTGCTGTCAAAGGAATTGACCCCTGGGATTAGAAGGCAAACATCTTAACCATTAAGCTATACAATTCCCTCTCATTGTATAGCTCCATTTATACCATTAGCACATCTACTTAGTGAAGCAAAACACACCTGTTGGAGAAGCGAACATAGAAGTCCTCGTGCACAAACAAACTTAAGGGCTTTGCCGATATGAACAGAGGCATGTAGCGAAAATCAAACTTAACATGGCCAACGTCCGACCGATAGAATAAAACAGGATCATGAATGTATTCGCATATAACCTGCAATGTAATAATAAAAGTTTAATTGACTGCAACTCTGAATTTCAAATTAATTTAACATGGATTAGGCTTAACACTGAAGGAATTTATACTGCACATTTTGCCAAGGGATACCAGGGATGCCTCAGCAATGGCAAGTTTATTACCTGCACTTGGATGTGATCCATGGGAAAATCCCCTATGAACTCCAACGATATAGGTATTTAACCCTTTGTACAAGTTTACAACTCCTTATTTTAGTTACAATTTACAAAAAAATAATGGTATGGTCTGTTAATTTAAAGATCTGAGTTTTCTAATACTAGAAAACTCAGATCTGAGGTCTAAGTTTTCTATAACTAGAAAACTCAGATCTGATGTTTTCTAGATTTGAGTTCTCTAGATGACACCCGTGTAAAATATCTGGTTTTTAAGAAAATAAAAACTTTTCTCATGAAAAGTTCTTGAATTGCAGGGGTTGCATCCATGACTGCCATCACATCTAAAGCCCTCCAAACTATCAAATTTTTTTTGACAAAAACATGTGACATGCCTAAATATGGTCATGATCATATCACACCATGACCATATATAGGCACATCATGACTATATATGGGCATATAGCAGTTTTTTTTTTGTCAAAGAAAATTTGATAGTCTGGACTGAGCTTAAATTAAATATAATAAATTACCTTTGGCAGTAGCTCAGTCTGACGGATGATACAGTTTATAATTGCAGTGATGTGGCTGTCAAGACCTCTAGCAAAGTTATATGCCTTGCAGATATAGTAATTTGGTTTTCCTCTGTAAATATAAAGTTTTACACACTGGCTAAAATAATATTCACTGATCATGTCGGGTTTTGGTTGAGAGATCTACAGCTATTGTATCCTGGAGATTTTAAAACAGTTTTAATTTAATCATTTAGTTCTTTTACCATGGACATCAACGATTTAGCTAAATACAAATATCCACTATTATTATATCATTTTAACAATGCATAACACAATTCAATGAAATTTTTTGATACAGACGCCAAGCATGTCATAATCTTTTTGAGCTTCTTCGTTGAGTTCAGACCATAAAATTGAAAAAAGGCCAAAAATATTAAATTTATAAATTTTAAAAATTAAATTTTCATTTTCATAAGGTTATTTACTCTTTCTCCTTGGTTTGAAAATATGAGACAAATTGTGGTAATGTGAGGTTGGAATCAAATGTAACAGGAATCCAGTCAGGTCCGTATGGTTGCTGAGTTGAACGCACAGCCACATATGTCAGCATATCTTTGTTAGTTATCAGCGATTCACAAGGAAACTGGTTAACAAACTGGCCTTTCTCAACAGGATCACTGAAATTGCAATGAGTCCATAGCAATGTTAAAGGAAAATAACAAAATACTTGACTTAAACGGTACTTGCTATACTAATAACAGTATGGTAGTGAGAACCCATTGGCCACTTTGATGAAACAAAATAGATAAATATCCCCACCCTTACTGAAAAAGAAGCCACTAAAAAATATGTGGATCATCTGTTTTTATCATTCCCATCATATTATAATGTATAGAGTACTACAGTGTTACGTCACGATACCACGTGATACTACTCCATTGCTATTGGCGACACAAAATGCGTTCAACCTATGCCATTTGCTCCGCTGACAAACTATTGATCCCAATTTCTAAGGTAATTATTAAGAAGTATCTTAATTTTTCTTTGTAAATTTTAATTGATGATTAAATGTGTGTTCGATAACTAATATAATGCGAGCTTTTCGTGTCTTTAGTACATTTTGATGGTAAATTATTAGGTTTTAAAATGCCTATTCTAAACCATTAAGATTATGAAGTCATTCGGGCGTAATGAATGGTAACCAACGTCCCGAGGGCGCCACCTGGTGTTGTGACGACACGACTGTGGTATTCTATGTGATCAACAATATGTTGAATTATGTAGGTGTGGTCTAGGATTCCACTGGGTCAAGAGGTAGATCACAAGTGAGGTCAAAGGGCAGAGTACAAAAGAGGTCTTGTATGCATTAAAAAGTTACAGTCACATAGGTATTTAAATATATCTAAGTTAAATGACTATTCGTCCAAAATGGATAAAATTTTGTATTACTCTATTTACCTATTTTCTTACCCTAGTGATTTGGGTCATCAAAAGGCCTGTGTCTGGGGCCCTTGGACACTTGACCTAGCTGTCCCCTATTGACACTACTTCCAAAGCCACTGGCTAGTACAACATACTTAAATTTTATCATTAATTTTGAGAAATTAATTAGTGCATTGATGAGGTGTATTACTTAAAATCTTTAATTGTACTATCAAGCCAAAGAATATCAGCTTCATTGCGATCTTCAACTATTTCAAATTTTGGATCCTTCAAGTACAGGAATATATGTTCAGAGTCTGTATAAACTTTGTACACATTCTTTGGGGGTAGTTTAACTGATGCAGTTTCCTCCTGTGCAAATACTCTTGGTTGTTTCTCATTGCAAACTGCTTTCAGTAATTCTTTACTTAGTACCACCCTTGTAGTAGGATCAATAGATGTAAAATCTTGATGTTTCCATGGCAATAAACTAAACGGACGAAGCATTTTGTTTTTTTGATGTGGAATGTAATCTCTTGTTACTTCATCTGTAAATTCAATAAGTAAATATGGATATTAGATAAAAATTATGATTTATAATAGTTTTTTTTTCTATTTTTCAAATTTTATATACACCAAAATCCTAAACTACTACTAAAATAATAAGGGCTACTACATTTGAAACTTCCTGATTTTCACTTTCTCTTTCAGAATATTACTAAGTATCCTTTTAGTTTTGAGTATTTCATGGCTTATAATGCACTTGTCAATTGTAATCCTGGATCCACCAGATTTGGGTCTAGTGGAATGTATTTTTTGTACATGTACAAGTCCCAGTCATAGCCCAGCTACTCCCAGCCATTTTCAGTCCAATTACATCCCCGGGTCAGTCCAAGATACATCCTGGCATGGGAATACAATTGAAAAGTGCATAAATCAAATACATATAATATTGGCCTACTACTGTTGGCTAAATAAAAGATACACTTTTTCTTACGTCAAAGACAAAGAAAGCTAAGTATTGTACTTTACCTCCATAGTCAAGACTTTTAGTAAGAATCAACAAAGTGAACATCATTCCTGTAGGAGCATAATGGAATGGTACAATCCTGCAAGTAGGTTCTTCTGAGTGACGTATCCTGGTACCAAATTCATCCATTATGTACCAAATTGGTTCCCGTTCTTCTCCAGATGCTTCCTAAAGTGAGTTAGATTTCAATAAATGGTGAAAAGTCGGAGGTATTTACATTGAGGTGATGGCTTTAAAATGATCGGGGATCAATCAATAAAGGGCATCTACAGTAAAACCACATACACAGAATATACTCCCAAAAAGGAGGTATTGTAGATTAGCATAGCAATATATTCTTCAAACCTTATCAATCCTATTACCTTGTTAGCCAAGCAATATGTGAGGTTAAACTTCCACATCTCTTCCAGAACCATCTCAATGTTGCTGTCTTTATTTTCAGTTGGAACAATATCCATTAAACTGATCATACGATCCAACAATCCTGGTATTTGCTCCAAGTTCTTTCTCGCAGTTTTTTTCCGATAGGTCCAAGCATGATCCACAAGGTACACACTTTAAAATAAATCATGTCTCTATTAAATTGTTTTGAATCCAATAACCCACCCTTCTGCTGTGGGTCATCCCAGGGAAGTACAGTATTGAATAACTTGCTGCATAAAATAAATCAGCGCTTCATGCATTCAACCAATGGCTATTAGGTAACCAATTCTGGGTGGAGCAATATAGCTTGGATAAAGTCCCATATCTAAAAGTGACTTACACAGAAATGTTTTAAGCCCTGACCACAATAATTTCCATGGTTTACTTTATAGGCTTAGAAACTGCATTATTATAAGCTATGTTGAATTTGCTAGTAGCCTACCTCGGTATTCAATCCCTGGCCCGTGGGCCAACTCCGCTTGGAACTGGCCACCAGCTTAAAAAGTTTGAATATCCAGGTGCTAGTATATAAATACTCACAAAGACATGGAGTGAATCTATGTTAATACTACAGTATCTTTCCTATCAGATATTAGGTTTTGTAACAGATTAATGAATCAAATACATAATTAATTAGTAAAAGTGAATACCAAATACTCCTTACCCATTGTGGTCAAGTTCTTCAAGGCCTTCTTCCTTGCTAACCACCACACGTAGCCCACCGCTACCACCACACAGTTTTAGATCAGTACAATCATCATCTCCTTCACCATTTTCTGTATCATCATCATTTACATGTGTTAACATGAATACATCTCCAGCATCATAAACCTTAAATACAAAGAGGTAACTTCGCTGTAGTACTGTATGTACCAATAAACAAAAAATGATCCTCCACCTGGACAGTTGCAAATCCAGGGGTTGGAGAAAGTGGTGCTCACCCTCCCAGCAACAGCCAAAAAAAATCACTAACCAAGTGTGAAAAATTATTTCACATGTTTTTGTCAAATAAAATAGTCTGGGCAGGACTTAAAACATTTAAATTATTGGTAGAATTGCATCAACAATGAACAGAAAATGATTACATTTCAAAAATTAATTATGAATACACAATAAAATATTTTTCACATCATCATTTTATCTTTTCATAAAAGAGTACATATATGTATGCCTACACATTCAACCCCCATAAAGTCGGACCAAAAATTAAAAAAAAACGAGGCCTAGTTTTCCCATCCCAGCCATTTCCGGCCATCTCTAGAAGTCCCAGGTTTTTTTGTTTTGTTTTTTTTTTCAATCTAGTTTTGGGAGGAGGGGACACCCCCTCCCATACCCCAGCTCCGGCCCTCAGATAACACTACACGCTATAGTTACACCCATAAATACTACACCAGTCGGACACCTTAGCCCCCACCCATAAATTATATCCTAGTCTAGAGCAGCCACTACACAGTTGGGCTAAGCCTAGCTAGGCTCTAGTTTAGTAGGCCTAATAAAGCTTACCTCATTTTCAAGCTTATGGTGTAGTTTTCGCCATAAATAGGAAGATATTTCATTTGACATTAATTGAGCATAGTGACATTCTACGAAAGAACGAAATGCTTCACTTCCATCTTCAAAACCTTCATAAATCACACCATCAAGCCCCTGAGACATTTTTATGTTTACAGTTTTATGTTTACAATTTCTACTCCACGTGCGCCCACCACCAACGAGAAAGAGAGAGAGAGAGAATGGGTCGGAGCTGGGAGAGGGAAGACAGAGAATACGACGGGCGATTCCATTATTTCATTGAGGGTATGACGTAGTTTCGCCTATCATAATATACACGACCTGCGTATTTTCGTCTGAACTATGTTTGATACGATTTATATAATCATGTCCTATAATATTAAGCATTGTTTTATTACCTATTTGATTTATTTCTATACAGGCCTATATATACATATATTTATAAAATATATATAATAAAAATTCTTATATAT
>NW_022704992.1:4883712-4916908 GCF_011630105.1 Anneissia japonica | reverse complement strand
ATATATATATATATTATAACATAATATAAACAATTTCCCTGATAATAACAGTGCTCAAATGTTCCTTTTATTTCAGTTGTATAAAAAAGGTGTCTTGTGGGATTCGGCCTGCAACCTGTCAAGACGAGAGTATCATACCCATTAGAACACAGAGATCTAATAGGTATCGTGCAGTTCTAATCCCAGGCACTTTCTCTTATACGGCTGAAATGCTCACACATAACCGTGTGAGCGTTTCACTAAGAATATATTTCATTAGAACACTGAGGCTGAAATTGTTTTATAAATAAGAACAAAATAAGAACAAATTGACACCAAGACTTTTTCTTACAACTGAAAACAACTCCACTCCCAAAGAGCTTTCGCTGATAAAAGCATCATATTATTTCATTATTTAAGATGGCCCCTGGATATCAGCCGATCTAGGACACACTGGAAGTTCCACCCTCTATGGTTTATCTTCTGAGAAATCACAATAATTCGATTTATAATTCTCTTTATGATTGTTTTAGGGCCCCGGGTATTCAACTCCCGGCACCCCATAGATTTTGATCCGGCGGCGCACCATTGCTAAAAAATCATTTTCCGGCCGATTTCATGTCTGTACTAACACTATAGTGGCGTAGAGTATTGGGGAGGGGGCGCCATTTCCGGGAATCTGTAGAGATGTCTATTTTTAAAGTTTGCCCACCTCAGCCCCAGCCATGGTCCGGGGCTGATTTAAATGCGGGAAATTTCTGGCGCTGGCATTTTTTGTCAAACAACTAGACACGAGTGGATTTGTTTGTGCTCGGAAAATGTCTGTTGGTAGGCCTACGGTAGGAGAGGCTCAGGTGAAAGTTTTTTTTTTTTTAAATCCACCTTCTTTCCCAAGCTAGTGCATTCCATCAATTTTAATTTACTAAACAAGGCCGCATGTTGAAAAGCCAAGGCTAATAATAGGCCTAAAAGACTTCAAAGTCCTATAAAATAGAATGACTGGGGCTAACGTTGAAAAAAAAAAATTAGGCCGGCTACGTCGGCCCACCGCTGGTCTCAACAGGTTGCAGTGGCGGTCAAGGTTACTAAATATTTTAGAAAAATTATAGTTTTCAACAAATTTTTTACCGCAGTACGAATTAAAACGCAATAACTGTAACATTTCGCAATAATTAGGAACAGCTAGTGAATTTTAAAAATGGACATTTTGAAATTTGAGGGTCCAGGGGCAGGGGCCTGGAGGGGTTTGCGGGAACCCCCCCCCCCCGGAAGCTCCGATTAATTAGCAAGTTTGAGGACCTTATATGATTTATTCCCCTACCACCACCCCCACCCCCAACCCTCGGACAGGCTGGACCCCACTATCGTCCGAAGCCACAACGAAGTCGTCGGATGAAAATGAAAAATTGAATTTTGAATTTTAACCATATAACCATAGCTGTATATATTTGTTTGTAGTATTTAACGTTTAGCGACGTTAACCCCTATTGGAACAACATAATTGAAACAGCACCGAGATGAATGGCATGTGTCAAGTAAAAATAGTTTAACTTTTGGACAAATTGGCACATTGCCGAGAGAAGAATTGCGTTAAAGTGGTCAGCCTGTAGTACAGACGTGGACGTGAATATTTGTTAGAACCAGTGGCGTAGGTAGAGTTTTTGGCGCCCGGGGCAAGAGTAAAAAATTGCGCCCCCGTCCTAATTATAATTACAATATTTTGAAATTAATTGATATTAGTTGTATAGACTTTAAGCATATGCGTACTGTAGTCCCATCGGGACGTCCATATAATGCACTGTCTAAATAACATTATTAAACCCGAGTAACTATTATTATTCTAGCTCTCGTATGTTCTTTCTTACCAGGGAGGGGTCCAGGATTTACCCTAGGGGGTCCAATGTTTGGGGGGATGCCTTGACGATGACGAGGGGGAAGATTTCTTTGAAGAGAGCAAAGTGGGCATGATCGAGCGTCGCTTAAAATCTTCCAAAAGTAGCCTGGAGTGGGGGGGGGGGAAGCCCCCGAATATTTTTGACAATTTATGGGTTTCAAAGGCTTATTTAATCGATTTTAGAGTCTACTAATATTTACAAAATAAATAAAAAAAAATTTCTCCCCAACGAATTATGGTTTTCCTCCCCGAAGGGGGCCCTGGCGTCAACCCCTGTTTCTTACTATTAAAACTGCATTACAATGTCCGGAACTTTGTATACAACTTTACCATTATCCTAATTTGTAAGGCTTTTGTATTTATCGCATACATCTCAGTATTCTTATTCTCAAAATTTATCTTATAGAGTCTTGTAAATTGCTGAATTTTTTAACATTGTTTAAACTTGCAACTGAATTTTGTGTGCTTTTGTATCAGCAAATTAGTTAATAACATGATCAAAGTAAGCAATGTTGTCTGCTTTCATCACACTCAATACTAAGTAGTGCCTTTTCCCATCGTGGCTCTGAGATATGGCAGGATGAGCTTTAGTCATGTAGTCATAGGATAAAAAACAAGAGAAAACCGTCGAAATGGACTGAAAAGAAATCACAATCTATTATTTGCCAATAAAAACAACTATATACTGGTTCTTATTAAAATATTCATGCCTGACGAAATACATCAATTTCGTCGTGTTTTTCTAAAATGTGCTTATTTTTTTACTCTCATTCTCCCATTTCAGCTTCCCCCTCACATCCATCCATGAGCATCACCCTCTAGCTACGCCGCTGGTTAGAACACAATTGTGATTGGCTGTCAATTTGATATTGTCTGTGGCAAACCAATCAATGACGTAGTCAGTAACTGGGACGCAGTCATTGCTGAAGTAGACAAAACACGAGGCGAAAGGCAGTATAGGGCCATTTTTACAGGTGACGTACGTGCTGACATCATTTTAGAATCGGAATTTATGGTGTTGGTTGTAAGTTATTTTTTAATTTTCTTCTTGTTTGTTAATGAAATATTTTGTATATTTTATAAAGACGAAAGCCCTCACAATTCTGCTAGCCTTTAAACACATTTATCGAATTTGAATTATGCATGTTTCGGTAGGTCTGGTTTACCACTAGTGGCCGTACTTAGGCCGGTCAAAATGTTAGTATGCCATAAATTGTTGTCGAGGAGCTGAGTGGTGGTCGTCGTCGCGGAGGCACCCAGCCCGCCTGACAAAAGAATGCAAAGATGATGAGATTAATTGCCAACCCTAATAAACAGTTAAATGGATGTTTATTCACATGCTTATTGGTTGGTATATCTTTTTTAAGAAAACATAATTTTCTTGTGTTTTGCGACTTGCAACAAAGTTTAACTTTGTGAAGGTTAAATTCTAATGTTATTTGCAACCACTCTGTAATTCCCATGTGGAAACACAGATGACGATGAACAGTGCTGTACTTTGATATGATCAAAGAGGGCGGCAGACAGTAAGCTATCATACTCAGCATTCAGATTTTATTCGAATGCTATGCTGAGTCTGGGAATGGACAGTCCTTTTAAAAAAAGGTCAAGGGAAAATAAAAGTACTTTAATTTTATCGTTTATGGTAACAGATTGTATATGAATTATGACATGTTTTGTTTGTGATGTTGTAAATCAAAAAATCAATAAAATGATGATCATTTTTTGTTTATGATTAATAAACAGGTATGGAGAGCTTTCACACCACCACACTGGCCAAGGCATTTATACAGATTGGACATCTACTGTTCTTTTCATGATTATCATCGTCATTATTATTAAATTTCTTTGTTTTTTCCCCTTATAGTATAAGCCCAGTCCAGACTATTAAATTTTATTTGATGATAAACATGTGACCTAAATTTGGTCAGGATGACATCACCTCATGACCATATATGAGTTCATCATGACTATATATGGTCATATATCAGTTTTTATAAAAAAATTTGATAGTCTGGACAGAGCTTTAGATTTCCTGTTATTTACTGTAGTTATTGTATTTTATATTATATTTAATAATATTGATTATATTATATATTATAATAATATACAAATTCTGTTTTAACATTGTATTTTATAATTTTAATATTTTTACTTCTTGATTATTGGAAGTTTTATTAATTAAAAATTTGAATGAAACTTGGCAATAATCAATTTTGTGTTTAGACTTTCTTTGAAGACTTCTAATAAATGGATAGACTTCTCTACAAAAATGCACCATTGCCATAAATGTAGGTTTTATTTGCTCCCTGATACCCTCTTAAAGCTGTATAGCGCCCTCTATTATCAGAATCTCAAACAAGTGATTCCATTCTATACATAGGTAGGCCCTGGTGTTTATTATTGTTTATTAATGGTACAGTTATTTTCACTTGTATTAAATTTCAGCTACAGATATCTTTTATAAGTCCATAAATATTTTACTTATTGATATATTACAATTCACTGAACTATATAAATTGTTTATATTATTGCTTTAATGTTTGTTCCCATCATAGTAGTGAATTACAGTAACCTTTAGCATTATTTTATTGGATAATCATTTATTTAAAAAAAAAACAGATTTGTTATAAAGTTCCATAACAGTCAAAGGTAATGTGACTACTCTGCAATTTTTATTTTACAGCTGCTTGGCATTTTCATACTTAAAGCTATTCCATATGAAGAGGAAACTGATAGATTGAAAATCCTGATAATTTGTATAGCGCCCTCTGTTGCCAGAAATACATTCCCAGAAGGATATTCCATTATTATATATGGGTAATTTTATACATTGAACATTTATTAATAATAGAATATTGTTTATTTTTATTAAACCCTTCAATAACAGATACATACATTTTCGATTTTATTCTACTTTGGTGATGAATATTTGCAAATTCTTAATTATCTTGAATTTATTAAGGCTCAAATAAATTAAATAGGTGTTCATACTTTAATGCGCTCACCACAATAGTAAATGATATTAGCATAATTCTCGGTGTATATTTGAAGCCTATTATATATTAAATTTATGATAAAATTAAAAATATTTTTGTTTCGATGTTTAACGATTTTATTTCTTAATTATTTATTTAGTAGTAGTATACTGAAAGGCACTTGGTTTTTTTTGGGTTATTACAGACAAATATTGCCCTTATATTCAACACTACGCCATGGTAGAATTTGGAAATGTTTGCGGCTATATAAAAATAATATTTCCGTCTTTAATTGTACTTGCTTCGGCAGTACATATACTAAAATTGGAACGATACAGAGAAGATTAGCATGGCCCCTGCGCAAGGATGACACGCAAAATCGTGAAGCGTTCCATATTTTTTTCCCCACGCCCCTGCGAAAAATTTTGAAAAAAACTATTTTTTATGATTTTTTTAGTGGAAATTGACTGTCTTTAGATTAACATTTCAAATTGCAATATTTTTCAAATGCACGTACTCAGTGGTACGCACAAAATTGTAGCGCTATCCATATATTTGACAATTTTACCACACTCTATTTTAAAAATAATCTTTTTGATTTTTTGGTCAAATAAGACTAAAAGTAGAATTTTTACCTTTAATTGAGTATCGATATATATTATTTGGAGAGAAAACAGTTAGGTTATGTCAGAAAATTAACATTATTGTAATGTTATTATGATTTGTAAATTGTTTGTTGGGTTAAACACCAACCCTCAACCAATCACTATCCACTAATCAGTGATCATCTATTAGTCATCCATCAATCCGTTATCTGTTCTGTTAAATACAATAAATTCTCATCCATCAGAATCACCATTCATCAATCACTGTAAATTCATCACTGTCAGTCTCAATCAATCAATGTCAATCATCACCATCAATCATCATCCATCCATCATCATCTATCAATCCATCATCTGTTACCATCCATCCATGAGCATCACCATCTATCAATCACTGTCTATCACTGTCAATCAATTCCTGTCAGTCATCACCGTCAATCATCATCCATCGATCAATCATCAGGCCTCGAATTTGAGGATTTTATGGGCAAGGCCAAATGGCCTCCGGTATGACATGATTTTGAAAGGCACCAAGGCCAAATGGAAAGGCATGCAAGGCCAAAATTTCAAATATAAAAGGGCACCAAGGCAAAATTTGATTTAGCCTCAGTACTAATCTCTTGCGAGTGCCTTGATTCGATGCCAGGCTAGGCCTAGGCAAGCTATGCCTAGGCCAAGCCATCGTTGTCAATGGTAAAATGACTGTGTTTAGTGTTATTGATTCAATTTTGGAATATACTTTTAATTTTTTGCAGTGGTCAGCGATTGTAGACAAAACAAAGTTCAAGAAGTTCAATATCTGATGTTGTTGCTCAGTGCGTCGTCATCGGAGAGGAGGCCACACCTCTAAACTGGCCGTCATCCACCAACTAGATTAGTCGAAGTGTCAACCAATTAGGTTAATTTCACACACTTGAGCTGCGATGACGTCAGATCGCCCAAAGCTAGCTGCACAGCATGCAAGCACATGTTTACTACTACAGTACATGTTTGCTCAATTACCGCTCGAGTCAGATGCATGCGCACACAACGGTAACCGCAAAAACAGTTTGTATCAACACACATGAAAATTCTCTTGTTCTGTCACTGCAACCTTATCTAGGCCTAGGCGACCTACGTTTTTGGCTTTTGTGTTTTCTTTCAAGATTTGAACGTTATTGTTTAGATTTATTTTACGTGTCAAATGATCTATATTAAGCGTCATAAGGGCACCGAGGCCAAGGCTGCAAAAGGGCAGGCAAGTAGTGGCTGTTGTTGTGCTTCATTTTCAGGGCCACCAAGGCCAACTGGGAGGGCACCGTCGGCAACTACGAAAAAATACCTAACTAAAGAGATGGATTAACATAGAAATTGCAATGGAAACTTCCATGCTTTACAAGACCTAACACACTATTTGCTTTAGAGATAATTATATAATCAAAAAGTACGGGTGTTTGTGATCTGGTAAAAGAAATAATATTTCATTTAGAAGTAATAAAGTTTAAATCCCATTTCTTAGACCAGGCACTCAAAATATCAACATCTGTCGGAAGTTAGTGACAGTTTTGTATATTATGAATTTCTCTGTAACATTTGGCCCCATCATCATAAAGAGCAATACATATTAGTGTTACAGCTTAGATTATCAGGCATTAATATTGAGGATATCAGTCATTGAAAATTGAGGGGTTTCTTATGGGAACTTGGAAAATTCAAGTGGTGCTTTTTGAATGAAAAAAGATTATATAAGGACAACCGAAGATTACAAATGGTTCTGGTGCAGAAAAGATAATCGTCCAGAAAGCATGGCTCATGACTAGAATGTTGTGAGTTTCAACAATAGATGAAATTAGTGGTGGTGGTTCAAACTTGTTTGGCCATCTGCCGATTGAGATTAGCAGGATTCATTGCAGAGCTTTTTGTAAACTTGGATGAGAACGTGCTAAAGGTGCAAAATGTCGGGAAAAGAAAAAGAGAAGTAGGACTAGACAAATATAAGAAAAGGAATGTTGGAAAGATACTGTCCAGGGAGTTCTCATCAGTCTTGGAGAAAATATCCTGATTTTGAAATTGACATAAGAAAATGTGAATCCACCGAAGATCAAATCATGCTAAACACACACAGTACCAGAATTGATTAAAAAGCCACAAGATATTGTTTTAAAAAATGAATGAAACGGGGAGCTTAAGAAAATGTTCACGATGGGGGGGGGGGGGGGGGGGGCTCTTATTCAAACGGGATGCTTATTCAGGCGAATGCAGTACAGTACAGTATATTATAAATTCTGAATTTGAACGGGCAAATTAAAGCTACGTTCACATCAAGCCCAGATCCGGTCCGGAGGCTGGACAAAAAATCGTGAGTTGCTACGTTTTTTTAACCCTGCGTTTACCTTGCGCACGGAACACGGTTGTTCGGGTTAAGTATGCATGCGTTCGATTGGTTCGAAACAACCAAGCTTGTTGCTGATTGGTCCAAGAAAAAAAAACCGTACGATTTCAGGATACAAATGGCTCTCAGACCCATCAGTCTGGATCCGGAGTCTGGATCCGGAGTCTGGATTGGAAATCGTATGATGTGAACGGTCCTATTATTTACCACTGAACTCATTTTTCACGATTTTTTCTTCGGACTCCGGACCGGAATCCGGGCTTGATGTGAACGTAGCTTAAAGGCTTTGGCAACAGCAGCTGGAAACTTCTGTAAAGGGATCATCTGAGAAATAGCATTTTGCAATGAAACTCTAGCTCCTTACAAAGAAATAGTGGAACGTGATTGGTTACAGAATTGGAATAGTAACGGAACAGATAGGACATCGTGTGGCCAACAGGGACCAGCTTAGAAAATGGCTTCACAAACGACCTCTCTAATCATGTTGTACAAGCTATGATATTTGCTTCATATTTTTGCGCGAGACGAGACATGGTATGTGTCTTGTGAGAATCGTGGCAAGAGATTGTCTCTTCATTTCCAGAAAATTGGACCCTAAATTTATCCTGCCAAAAAAATTCAAATTTCCACGCTTGGATTTGGAGGATAAGTTTGTCGCCCTTCTTTGGGAGATTCTCAACTCTGAAAAATTCTTCACCCCTGGGAGAAATTATCCATACCTTGATGTGGCAACAACCATTCTTGTCGTGTGTACTTTCTGTTGTGCAGTGTGACCACTGCGAAAAATAAAAATTCCCAAGATTCAGTCTAAAAAATCCCAAGATTGCTTTAAAAATCCTAAGATTTTCAGAATATTAGTATATATACATAAAACTTTTAAATACCCAATTTTAAAGCTTTTCCAATGAATTGCATTATACTATACTGTATACTGTACTGTATAACAAACAGTGTCTGAATTTTCGAGACCACCAGTTCGTTTTGATTCAACTGTGTATAATTTTGTTGAAGTTGGGGAGGGGGGTGGTGGTGGTGGTAGGGAATGTCTTATCTGAATTACCTGCATCTGTATGACAGGGCAATTGCCTTTATTTTATTTTATTTTTTTTTTACACAAAATATACTAGTAGCATAACTCATACTTTATTCGAAAAAAAAAGGAGATCATTTTCATAACTTATTTTTTCGGGAGGTTTAATGTGGTAGGCATAAAAGTAAAGTATTTTTGATGAATGTTATTGAACTTTTAATTGTCAAATTAAAACACAAAAGCTTTTGCAAAATATGAAATTGTGTTGGATCTCCTCGCATAGGTGCAATATTTTTTTTTTTTAAATTTCCAAGCTTTTATTTCCAAAAATTAGATTATAATTGCATATAAACCATACAATTATATACATGTTATATACACACAATAGTGGTAATAATATAAATATCAGATAATAAACATGGAAAAAGAAAAAAAAAAATGAAAAAAAAAAAAATAATGCATATTAATTAATAATACCAATAATGATGATTCTTGCTCAACTACCCTACACTGAAGCAAGCAGCAAATCGCCAAATGTGACACATATCAAGATATTTAGCTTAAAAATGCACCTCATTATTTTGGGAAAATGACTATTAGACAACTTGCAGGTCTTTTTGAACAAATAACAACCATCATTCACAACTGTCAACTACTGGTGTTATAAAGGTCATACACTTATTGATAAAAAAAAAATTCCATATACTGTAATTCCAAAAATCCCAAGGTGTCATTAAAAATCCCAAGCAGTGGTCACAGTGCTGTTTTGTGTTGTCAGTCAATCAACAACCTTACCGTACTCGCGCGAATAAGCGCCCCTCTCGCGATCGAATAAGCGCCGTGAAACGTGAAAAATTTCTTAAGCGCCCCGTTTGAATAATAATATTTTCTTTTTAGCATGTCAATAATCCAATCAATCCTGGGACTGTGGTTGGCATGATTTGAGCTGCAGAATGGAAACACATTCGTCTTGGGTCAATATCAAAATGAGAATATTTCTCTTGGACAGATGAGAGCTCCGATCCCTGGACAGACAGTATACATATTTTAATTCCAACTTTACTCTTTTTACATTGTCTATGCCTAGTCCTACTGCTCTTTTTCTTTTCCCGACCTTTAGCACAGTCTCATCTGATTTTTCAAGAAAAAATATAATGATCCTGCCATCCTGCTAATCTCATTCAACAAGCTAACCACTACCCACCACCACTAGGCCTAATTGCATCTGCTATTTTGCTGTTATGTAAATATTCACGCATTCTTGTCATGAGCAACGGCTTTTCCGCCTAACCACCATTCGTAATGTCCTTATATAATCTTTTTTTCATTCAAAAAGTGCCTCTTGAATTTAATAATTTCTCACAAGAACCCCTTGATTTTCATCTATTTCCATAAGCGCCCCCTCAATTTCCACTCTGTTTTCATAAGCGCCCCGTGCGAGTACGGTACAGTTCTATTTTTATACCTCCATGGTAAAATGAACTAATAAAGCAGCATCATGCAGTGAAAGGAACAAACAGATGTCGGCCCCTGTTGTCGCATCGCATAGTTTATTTATGAGCTCCTGCAGCTTGAATTGCCGTAGTTGCAGAACGCTGCACACGTGAAGAAGCATGGAGGTTTGAATTAGAGGAGGTTAGGTTTGTTGTTTCAATAACAGCTATGATTGTACAGAGATTCATAGCTTAGCCTGAAATCACTCTAGGCTAGGCCTGGGCAGGCTTTAGCCTAGGTAGGCATTCAGGCTAATCAAGCGTCGGTTTCTCTGACATCTGTGTCGGACAGACAGAATACTTTCGGCAGATTATGACCTCTCTTTAAGAAACTACTATATTTCCAGGGGTTCTACCGTACTTCTTTAGTTGCTCATCGTCATTGGTCACTACTTCTTTATACATGGCACTGATTTTTTAAGCTGTTTTTGTAATTTTGGAGCATAGTACAGTACCAATCAAGACATGTAGGCCTAGGCTTTAATGTATACTTTTTTTTCAGCAATAAGTTTTTAGTTTAATATGACACTAGTAAATTTTCCCAGCCAGGCTAAATATAGGGGTTTCTGGACAAAACGGCATTAAATCAAAACAGCAATAAGTCAAAACGGCAATGACCAAAACTGCAAAAAACTGAAACAGCAACATTTTTTGACCAGAACGTAGGCGAAATAGCAGCAGCAATAAGATTAATAACAATAATAATAATAATAATATCAATAATAATAATAATAATAATAATACAAATTCAATATTAAAAAGATTGGGGGAAACAATATAATAGCAGTAAAACATTTGAACAAATAAAACTTTCAAATACTGTACAGACAAAACAATTGTCATAAAAGTTTAAAAAAAAAATGGGAAGTAATAATCATAATAATAAACATTAAGTGCCCATGGAAATATTCGATTTGCCTATCGGGACAATTTCAAAATGATTCAGAAAATTATAAACTGCAGCTCGCATCGGGTGGTGTTTGCTAGTTTTGGGATTGATTTCGCTCCTTTGCCATTTTGGTCTGCCATTTCGGTACTAGTCATTGCTGTTTTAGTTTGTTGTTGTGTTTGTTAATAACCATCTGTAACTGTCTATGCTATCCATTATAATGAAAGTAATACTGGTACGCACTCTTTGAATAAGTTAATCAATTTATATTCATTTTTTATACTTATACGACATATGGACATTTGAATATTTATGATTTACTTTTATAGGAGGAAATGTATTTTTTCTTTTAAAGAAGAGGGGATGTTGTGTTTGTTAATAACCACCTGTAACAGTCTATGCTAATTAAGGCCATTGTATAATGAGTGAGCGTTTCAGTTCCACATAGTGACGTGATGAATAAACAATGCTATGACTAATTGTTATTTGTTGTATACGTGAGAGAATAATAGCCGTTTTGGTCATTGCCGTTTTGGTCATTGCCGTTTTGGTTTATTGCCGTTTTGACCTGCTACCAACATAGGCCTACTATGTTTACTATTCGTTTGATTTGAACTTGTTTTAATTTGTTTATCATTGATTGTTCTGGATGCATCTTCCATTAAGAAGTGTGCCACTGATAAAATTGTTGAACCAAATTATTATATAGGCCTAGTACTGAAGTACTAGATCCTACTATGATATTTTTCAATAAATTTCCTTCTGTGTTGTAAAACCTCATCACCAAATTTTTCAGAAGTTGCTAAAAAGAGCCTAGATACACACAGCTTCAATTTGTTTATTCCTGATAAAGATCTGATGATAGGCTGTATGACAACCGACTGTGTTGCCACTAAAACCATGTTTTAAACTATGGATTGGTACAGTGGTGGAGGGGGGGGGGAGGGAATGCCAGTGTTGACTTCTCCCCCCACCCCCGGACCAACTAGGTAGTTGGATCAAAAATTTAAAAGATAGTGATTTGCTTATACTTAAATACATTAATTTGGCAGCCAATCCCCTAATATTGTGAACTAAAAGCAAATTTTGGACCATAATGAGCCATAAAAACTCTCACTGTGAACCTACAAGGACCCTCCCCACCGGACATGTCGGACCCCTTGTTGGCAAATTTTTGGCGCAACCGCTGCATTTTCAGGGTCACCAAACTTTTGCATTGTGTCCCGAGCAAGTTTACAAACAATTGTGAATTTGTGTGCTAAATTACATGGTGGAGGTCTTTAACAGATCAATTTTATGTGAACCCTCATTTAATAGATTAATATTTTATGCTCCCAATTGACAAACAATGAATCTTTATATTTCCACAACATAATTGTGTAAATCTAAACATTCCATTTAAAAAACAGAATGTAGTCATGTGACCTATAAGAATAGCATTTTTCCCAATAAATTTCAAATGGGAACCGGTTACTATATAGATTGATGTTACAGTGGCTCTATTTATTGTTTTATAGTAGTAATTCCTGAAATTTACAGCATTCATTTTGAAAAGAAGTCCCCCTTCTTCACTTTGCAAAAGTAGCCTTGAATAGAAACCCATCCTAACAGAGAAGCCGAGGGCTTGAATTCTAGGTTTTATGGTATTTAAAAATTGGAAATAGTATCTGCAAAAAAGCTGATCTATATTTGAGATTTTCGGTCAGACTTTTTTTTCCATGCTTGTACTGAATTCCTTGGGGAAGAGTCGGGTAAATTGTCTTTGCCAAAGAACACATGTGAAATGCACAGTGATTGAACTTTGACCTCAAGGTTAACTGAAATCACTGCTTCCATTATTATTACTTTATTTAAGTTACTGTATTTACTGTAGTTACTGTGTTTTGTATTTGCTGTGTCTAAAGCACATGGACAAATTTGACCAATGCTCACTTTGTATTTACAGTATTTGCTATTAAAGATAATTTTTTTGATGTACAATACATCATTGTATCACATATTAATCACAGATTGTAAAAATTTGGCTTATTCTAGCTAGTGTATTTACATCAACTTCAGGGCTCGCCAATCAGTTACCAATAGTATTGTGGTCTTGGATATCATGCAGAGCCATTATCAGTAGCTCATCGGTGCTCAAGTATTTCAAGCACAGATTTGAATATCAGAACACGGACAAATTGCAAGTACATTATCCTGTTGGAAGGAAATTCTTTGGAGGTTGGCTGTACCCTGAAAATTGCATAGATTACACCACAAACAAGTCTAAATTCTGGCCAGAATTACCAAGTCACAGCTACTGAGTTGTACACACCCCACTACAATACTATTACTACTGATAAATAAAGCACAGTAGGCCTAGGCCTAATGGGTGCACAGCTTTTTCCGTCGAGTCGGATTTTCATTCTGGTTCTTGTTTCAGTTCTTTCCGCACTTTACGGAGAAGATGTTTGGAGCCATCAGGCTGCAGAGGAACTTGCGGTGGCTGTTGCGGTGCTGCTGTTGCTGCAACTGACTGCAGGGGCGGGCGACGTGGATGGTAACGTCATCTCGCCGGGAACCGGGACAGACGGTCTGTTCCCTAGGGCTGCTTGGCCAGCAATGCATTCTGGCAGGACAAATGTAAACGATGGAGTGCTTGTAGATATCTTCGCTCACATCACGAACTAACACAATCAAAGTAGAACGAGCGCGTATTGGTTGTCAAGCAACTTTATATTCTTTATCACACAAAAAGTGTTTAACGACAGCAGCACGTATTTTGACGCGCTTTTTTGATTTCACGAAGTAACACAATTTAATTTAATTGTGTTAGTTCGTGATGTGAGCGACGATATGTTTAGCACTGCTGGCTTGTTCAGAGGTTCGGGCAGGGGTTTAGCGGAGACAATGCTAGGTGTAGTTGCTGAGATGCCAGATTCCAACACTTGCCGCTCACGCATCTTTGATGTCCTGTTGTACCTGTGGAAGATAAATAAAATATTTCAACTCATAGTACATCTATTGTAGTAAAAACAGCAGTAAAAAAACTTACCACTGGATGAGTGTGGTACGGTTTATTTCCATCGACTGAAGCTTGGCAAAAGACAACATGTGTCCATTTGACAGCACTTTACGACATATGTTCTTATAGCCATTGACGATAAACGGCCATTGCGGCAAACGGTGACCTCCAGTAGCGTCGGTAGACAGGAAAGCTTCGCACAGTTTTGTGATGAGGCACTCCATATACTGATTGCAGTCGGGCCATTGGGTTGGTCCTGTGTTTTGTCCCAAGAAGCATCTGTAAAATATAAAAGATTTACAAAAATGGAGTTAGATGAACTAAAAAAAACCTACCCTTCGCGAGGTGATCTTGGTGTCGTAGTTGGCATCTAATGGTTTTGTCATAAGCGTCCAGGTTGTTAAATAGCTTTGTTGATGTGTTCAGTTTGACTTATGACTCCACTATCTTCTTTGAACTGCAGCAGGTGATAGTCTTAATGGGCTTCTACCTTGGCGTACCCTGGGATGTTTTCCAGCCCAGCATAATCCTCGAGCTCCTGAAATCAATTAAAGTAACTATAAAATCCAAACATACTGTGTCAATAGGAGCTGCTTCTTCTTATCATCATCACCATCGTCTGATGATGGAGGCTCCTGCTGAGGTGAATGTTTCCCAGCGGTTGTAGGTGCATCACGATGACGTTGATTATGCAACTTGCAAGGCGATGGTTTGGCAATTCATAGTATACGCTCAGTTGATGATGATGATATATAGAAAACCATGTGTATTTGCATGCGAATGTTATTTAAAAATAAAGTACAAAAATTAAAACACTGACAACTAAGTTCATATTCTTTAATAAACAATTCTCATTGAAGTAAAAGATGCTGTTGAAGGTTTCCCCTCTGCATTGTGTAAGGGCTAGAGCAGCAAATCAACAGTGTTGAATTCCAACAGTACAATTGGATTCATTATTTTACAGCACCAAAATCGTTGCTATTTGAATTTGGCTGCATTAAAACCAAAACAAAATGATAAGTACAATTAATAAGCTCTGAGCATCCCTTCTTCGATCTTCTGAAGAGCGCTTTGGAAATCCAAGACGTGTCAGCTGCAGGGAGGCTTTGTTCCCATCTATCTGGAACAATATACTCCGAAACAAAATCATACCGGTGGTAAATGCAATAGTGATTATAAAAATCATAACAGAAAAGTTACGGCAACATTTATTGTCTATTCAACAATACTACTATCAACAGCAAAATAGAAAATAAATAAATAAAAATAAAATAAAATAAAATACCTTGATCAGGGACTATTCTTCATCTTGATGATCGGGTGGTCATTGTTGTAGCGGCCGTGGTGGTGGTGGTGGCGGCGGCGGTTGACCGACTTGGATGTAGCTGTAGCAGGGGAGATAGGCTACATTGCAAACATTATATCTGCATGTTCTTTTTACTTGTTTGAGTTACTTACCACGAGGTTGAGAGCTTGTACCTAAAGCAGCTGCAGTTGGGTGGCAACGTTGTAGCAGCTGACTCTGCAGTTCGATCGCCTCTCGACCCTCTTCGAAGGACTCAAGGTATTTTAATAACTCTGCCTGTTATGGCTTAGAGCACTTGTGCTGGGTAGAACACCTGCCATTTGCTGAACTAAGTTGGCAGAATACCCAGTGCGTTTTCAAGTAGCCACTTGAAACTTTGTCCTCCAAACTCCTCTTGAAACTTATAGAACCCTAATATATTAAGTTTGTCTCGAGTGTTTCCCCGCAGTTTGTGAACTTCCACCATGGCATCACGCCGGAAAATCACTGGGCAGGCACACTCAACGACCGGTTTAGCGTTCTTTTAAAACTGCTGACTGAGTGTCTGCAAGTTGCAGGACACTATTACCGGAATTCAGGTCGAAACATATCTGAAAAAAAGAGAAACAAAAATCTAACAGGCATAGATAAATGTAACAACACTCTAAAAAATAAATGAAATAAAAATTGTTTACCGACAACATAGTGTTCATGGGTTCTTTTTAATTGAAAGCAGAATTAAATCTGCAAAAATGAAAAGCAAACAATATTATACTGGATGCTATGAATAACATTTAATGTTGTTCGTCATAATGAAAATGCATTAATTACTAGCAGCTAATGCAATTCAAACAGTATAAAAAATGTAGTGTGTATACTAAATGAATTATTAATTATATAAGAAAAAATAAGTAATGGAAAAAATATAAGCATACTATGTAGATATGCATTTCTAGTCTAAAAGTAAGTTGTGCTTGTGTGTTCCGTCTAGAACTAATAAACTATTAAAAAAATATAGTACTGTATTTACAAATACTGCATATAATAGTCTGTATACTGTACTATGAAATATGATATGTTATGTAAATATAGTGATGGTAAATATTTTACAGTGCAGCCTATAATGCTGGCTTAAAACCAATTATTGTGGGCCTACTCGTAAATGATACTATCCTAGTCTGTACTAAAATTTAATAACGTTATTAAAAAAGTTAGTAATGCTCAGCCATGTTTAGTAAAAGTTCAGTCATGAAATTTCGCTAGAGTGGGTTGATTAAATTCTCCTTGTGTCCTAGTAAATGAGAAAATTAGTATGATATTACTTCACAGTCTGTATAATACAATTACATAATTAAATACCTTAACTATCTCACTGTCAATACTATGTCTTTATTGCATTACACAACACTCACAAAACTATTAAAAAAATCTTCAATGAACTACGAGCCACAGGCGTAGATTACACCACAAACATGTCTAAATTCTGGCCAGAATTACCAAGTCACAGCTACTGAGTTGTACACACCCCACTACAATACTATTACTACTGATAAATAAAGCACAGTAGGCCTAAGCCTAATGGGTGCACGGCTTTTTCCGTCGAGTCGGAATTTCATTCTGGTTCTTGTTTCAGTTCTTTCCGCACTTTACGGAGGCGACGTTCGGCAGCCATCTGGCTGAAGGGGAGCTTGCGGTGGCTGTTGCAGTGCTGCTGTCGCTGCAACTGACTGCAGGGCCGGGCGACATGGGTGGTGACGTCGTCTTGCCGGGAACCGGGACAGACGGTCTGTTCCCTAGGGTCGCTTAGCCAGCAGTGCTTTCTGGCAGGACAAATGTGAACGATGGAGTGTTTGTAGATATGTTGCACTGCTGGCTTGTTCAGAGGTTCAGGCAGGGGTTTAGCAGAGACAAGGCTAGGTGTAGTTGCTGAGATGCCAGATTCCAACACTTGCCGCTCACGCATCTTTGATGTCCTGTTGTATCTGTGAGAGATGAATAAAATATTTCAACTCTTAATCCATCTGTGGTAGTAAAGACAGCAGCAGCAGCAGCAGCAGCAGTAAAAAAACTTGGCACTGGATGAGTGTGGTACGGTTTATTTCCATCAACTGAAGTTTGGCAAAAGACAACAGGTGTCCATTCGACAGCACTTTACGATAGCCATTGACGATAAATGGCCAGTGCCACAAACGGTGACCTCCAATAGCGATGGTAGACAGGAAAGCTTCGCACAGTTTCGTGATGAGGCACTCTATATACTGACTGCAGTCAGGCCATTGGGCTGGTCCTGTGTTTTTGTCCCAAAAAGCATCTGTAAAATGTAAAAGATTCACAAAAATAGTTAGATGAACAAAAATAAAAGAAAATGTGGATAGAAGTAGGAAACTGTCTTACCGTCTAGTGCTTACAACACCTGGGATTTCATTTGTCGTTCTACCTTTTCTTTTTTTGTTGAACCTAACCTTTGTGAGGTGATCTTGGTGTCGTGGTTGGCATCTAATGGTTTTGTCAAAGCGTTCAGGTTGTTAAATAGCTTTGCGATGTGTTCAGCTTGACTTTGACTTATGACTCCACTATCTTCTTTAAACTGCAGCAGATACTAGTCTTAAAGGGCTTCTACCTTGGTGTACCCTGGGATGTTGTCCGGCCCAGCAGAATCCTCGAGCTCCTGAAATCAATTAAAGTAACTATAAAAACCAAACATACTGTGTCAATAGGAGCTGCTTCTTCTTATCATCATCACCATCGTCTGATGATGGAGGCTGCTGCTGAGGTGAAGGTTTCCCAGCGGTTGTAGGTGCATCACGATGGCGTTGACTATGCAAATTGTGCGAGACGATGGTTTAGGCGATTCATAGTCTGGTTGAGTTTTGTCATTGTACCCTTCGTAAACATCAAAAGTGATTTTCGAGTACCTTGTTTGTTTGACTGTACAGATACTCCATTCCGATGAGTTCCCCGGTGTACTTGTTGGGGACGACAAAGCTCGTGTACAGCTTCTTGCCAATCACTTGCTCTGCCAGTGAGTTTAGAGCATGCTGGTGTAGCCCACTGTATGTGTTTGGGATGGGGGCTCCAGATTGCGTAGCAGCTAATGCCCAGTTCGTGTTCCATCAAATAAGTCCATCCGTAAGGTAAGCCTGAAAATGTAGATTGCTAGCACGCTCACCTGTCAAGAGAGAAAAAAATAACATCTTTTTTAATGAAAACATAGGCTGGAAAATGTAAATCACTAGCACATTTACCTGTTAACAAGAAGAGAGGGGAAAACAATGAAAAGTAATCAACAATTCATGACTAATGAATGTATAATATTAAGAATAATAACATATATTTATTTTTAAATAATACTTGGAATGATTCCAAAGAAGTGGATTTTCTTGCACAATGATAGACTGGCAAGGTGACTCCACCCTTCACCATCTCACCAGTTTTGACGTGGAGCAGTATGCCTTCTGGGTCCTGGATGCAGACGAGGTGTCGCTCTTGCAAACTCCAGATTTCCCAGGTAAGGTCCGAGTCCAAGAGTGGGACGCCCATCGAGTCGCGGCTTTCGCGATCAAGGGAAGTTAGGAGCTCTCGGATTAGGTTGGGTGTCTCGAGAGTTCCTTGTGTTCTGCGACAATGTAGAGCATATTCTCTCTTGCTGATGTTGTTCAGAATAAAGTCATCAGTCGGGTTGGAGAGCTGCTTGCCAGCGATGAGCTGTCCACGATCGGCAAGCTTTAGACATCTTTGGCGTTCCACTCAAATATGCAAACAGAGAGCCGTTTGAGGAAGATCAGATACAGTTGAGGAGATTCGGTGGAAAAGGCTGCAGCGACCGTCCTTATGAATTGCCAGATGTCCAACCCGATTTGCATGTCCGACCAGACGCTGAACATCCTGCTCATGCTTGAAAGTCTGCAGCAATCACGATTGACGAAGAGGAACTCGAAATGGGGTACGCTAGCTGAGACGTATCTATCAATGATACCCTTTAGCATGTTGTCTAGGCCACATCCTTCTGTAGCAGTCAGGACTGAAATGAGCACTTGAATGTAATCATTTCCGACGTTGGTTGTTCATACTGCTGTCCCTGAGAGGTGGCCAGCTAGCTTTCTGACAATCTGCAAAAAAAAACAAAAAAAAACCAAACATAAGGTAAAGTTAAGCAAATATTAGCCAAATTAATTAAGAAATTAAAACGATTGTTACCTTTTTGGTAGAGTCAACCTTCAGCACTCTCCCAAAAGTCGATCTGATAGAAGCTGTGAGCTTGTCGATTCTTCCCATCACCTCGTTGCAGTAGATGGTGAGGAACCATTTGACAGTGGGTATGGGGATTATTCTGGAGATGTCATCAAATTTTGGTGCAGTTATCAGGCCACTGTCACGAGCATCACAGAACTTCTTGCAATTTTCAGGGTACAGAACCACTCTTTCATTCCACAGTCTTGTGACGAACTGTTCCTGAGTCGGGGGTACTTGAGCAATTGCAGAACTCGGTTGTCGCAGGCCAGGTGGTAAGAAAGCACGACTGAAAACTGGAGATGATGCGGTAGGTTGAGTTGCTTCAGTATGATTTCCCTCCAGCCCATGTGTTTCTGGTGGCAGACGAGCCTTCAAAGGCATCCATAACGAAGAGTCTTCAAAGGCATCCATAACAGCAAGTAGTTGCTCATCTCATCTTTGCGTACAACGTCGGGAGGTAGACACTTGCCGGTTGGTTGCTTTCTCAACCTGCTAAATACTGCTCCATCAGATGAACCTCCAAGTCTCGGGACACCCTTCTCATTGTGTTGAAAGCTTGGTCTGAACATCCTAGTGTAAGTTGGCTGCACCTGCAAGACTCAAAAATAAAGAAAGATCATGGTCAAAGAAATGTCTTATTAAACTAAGCGATAAAAATGAAAGATGTTACCATAAAATGCCAATGTGTGAGCTACACAACCAGTCGTAATAGTAAAGGCTGGTAATAAAGAAATAGTAGGCCTATAAGTAAGTTAAATGTATTAATTAAAAAAAAATATCCACTAATAAATTTTGTCAATAGGATAAACTAAAACAACAAACTAAAACAAAGAAATCATTGAATAGCCTTACAATTTTCTTCTTATCAGACAGTGGATGGATGGAGACTGAGCCAAAGGGACTGCAATAAACAACATCGCAGACAACCCTAGACAAGCTTATGAATACCTCAAATTGGGTTGGAGCAACCTCCACAGGTGGTTCTTCTTAAGCTTAATTCCAAGATTAAGAGCATTAATTACTTAAACAGCCTAGCTTATATTATTGAATGTAGAAAAATATAGCATTGTTTAAAAAATAAAATAATGTTTACGCACCATAGGCCTAGGGCCGGAAACTATGCCTATGTTAAATAATAACTAGGCCTATGATATGCTATTCACCTCCCGGAGCGGCCCCAGTACTCTAAGATATATAGTAGAAAGTACAAGTTGAACAACTAAATTTTGTGCACAATTAAAATTACCAGAAAAAATAGGCCGCAAACCAGCCTTAGCTTTGACCACCCTTACGGAGCTGGCGTGGGACTGGCAGCCTTTGCTAGGCCAAAAATGTTGTCTAACTTTAAATTTTCTGGTCTAAAATCTATTTCGTTCTACCTGGAATGCACTCGCACTTTCTGGATCAATACAGCTACCACAGGATCAGCTTGATGTCAATATGAATGTTCGGAAATCGTTAAAGCGGTCACTAAGCTGACAAAGAGGACGATATGTAGTGATAACGCTAAATCCTGTTCTACTCAATGCAAAGTCAATTATTGTATCGAGTATAAACCACAATAAACCATTCGACAGCACTTTACGATAGCCATTGACAATAAATGGCCAGTGCGACAAACGGTGACCTCCAATAGCTTCGCACAGTTTCGTGATGAGGCACTCTATATACTGACTGCAGTCAGGCCATTGGGCTGGTCCTATCTTTTGTCCCAAGAAGCATCTGTAAAATGTAAAAGATTCACAAAAATAGAGTTAGATGAACAAAAATAAAAGAAAATGTGGATAAAAGTAGGAAACTGTCTTACCGTCTAGTGCTTACAACACCTGGGATTTCATTTGTCGTTCTACCTTTTTTTTTTTGTTGAACCTAACCTTTGTGAGGTGATCTTGGTGTCGTGGTTGGCATCTAATGGATTTGTCATAAGCGTTCAGGTTGTTAAATAGCTTTGCGATGTGTTCAGTTTGACTTTGACTTATGACTCCATTATCTTCTTTGAACTGCAGCAGATACTGTAGTCTTAAAGGGCTTCTACCTTGGTGTACCCTGGGATGTTGTCCAGCCCAGCAGAATCCTCGAGCTCCTGAAATCAATTAAAGTAACTATAAAAACCAAATATACTGTGTCGATAGGAGCTGCTTCTTCTTATCATCATCACCATCGTCTGATAATGGAGGCTGCTGCTGAGGTGAAGGTTTCCCAGCGGTTGTAGGTGCATCACGATGGCGCTGACTATGCAACTTGTGCGAGACGATGGTTTAGGCGATTCATAGTCTGGTTGAGTTTTGTCATTGTACCCTTCGTAAACATCAAAAGTGAATTTCGAGTACCTTGTTTGTTTGACTGTACAGATACTCCATTCCGATGAGTTCCCTGGTGTACATGTTGGGGACGACAAAGCTCATGTACAGCTTCTTGCCAATCACTTGCTCTGCCAGTGAGTTTAGGGCATGCTGGTGTAGCTCATTTATGTGTTTGGGATGGGGGCTCCAGACTGCGTAGCAGCTAATGCCCGGTTTGTGTTCCATCAAATAAGTCCATCCGTAAGGTAAGCCTGAAAATGTAGATTGCTAGCACGCTCACCTGTCAAGAGAGAGAAAAAAATAACATCTTTTTTAATGAAAACATAGGCTGGAAAATGTAAATCACTAGCACATTTACCTGTTAACAAGAAGAGAGGGGACAACAATGAAAAGTAACTAATCAACAATTCATGACTAATGAATGTATAATATTAAGAATAATAACATATGTTTATTTTAAAATAATACTTGGAATGATTCCAAAGAAGTGGATTTTCTTGCACAATGATAGACTGGCAAGGCGACTCCACCCTTCACCATCTCACCAGTTTTGACGTGGAGCTGTATGCCTTCTGGGTCCTGGATGCAGACGAGGTGTCGCTCTTGCAAACTCCAGATTTCCCAGGTAAGGTCCGAGTCCAAGAGTAGGACGCCCATCGAGTCGCGGCCTTCGCGATCAAGGGAAGTTAGGAGCTCTCGGATTAGGTTGGCTGTCTCGAGAGTTCCTTGTGTTGTTCTGCGACAATGTAGAGCATATTCTCTCTTGCTGATGTTATTCAGAATAAAGTCATCAGTCGGGTTGGAGAGCCGCTTGCCAGCGATGAGCTGTCCACGATCGGCAAGCTTTAGACATCTTTGGTGTTCCACTCAAATATGCAAACAGAGAGCCGTTTGAGGAAGATCGGATACAGTTGAGGAGATTCGGTGGAACAGGCTGCAGCGACCGTCCTTATGAATTGCCAGATGTCCAACCCGATTTGCATGTCCGACCAGACGCTGAACATCCTGCTCATGCTTGAAAGTCTGCAGCAATCACGATTGACGTAGAGGAACTCGAAATGGGGTACGCTAGCTGAGACGTATCTATCAATGATACCCTTTAGCATGTTGTCTAGGCCACATCCTTCTGTAGCAGTCAGGACTGAAATGAGCACTTGAATGTAATCATTTCCGACGTTGGTTGCCCATGCTGCTGTCCCTGAGAGGTGGCCAGCTAGCTTTCTGACAATCTGCAAAAAAAAAAAAAACCAAACATAAGGTGAAGTTAAGCAAATATTAGCCAAATTAATTAAGAAATTAAAACGATTGTTACCTTTTTGGTAGAGTCAACCTTCAGCACTCTCCCAAAAGTCGATCTGATAGAAGCCGTGAGCTTGTCGATTCTTCCCATCACCTCGTTGCAGTAGATGGTGAGGAACCATTTGACAGTGGGTATGGGGATTATTCTGGAGATGTCATCAAATTTTGGTGCAGTTATCAGGCCACTGTCACGAGCATCACAGAACTTCTTGCAATTTTCAGGGTACAGAACCACTCTTTCATTCCACAGTCTTGTGACGAACTGTTCCTGAGTCGGGGGTACATGAGCAATTGCAGAACTCGGTTGTCGCAGGCCAGGTGGTAAGAAAGCACGACTGGAAACTGGAGATGATGCGGTAGGTTGAGTTGCTTCAGTATGTTTTCCCTCCAGCCCATGTGTTTCTGGTGGCAGACGAGCCTTCAAAGGCGTCCATAACGAAGAGTCTTCAAAGGCATCCATAACAGCAAGTAGTTGCTCATCTCATCTTTGCGTACAATGTCGGGAGGTAGACACTTGCCGGTTGGTTGCTTTCTCAACCTGCTAAATACTGCTCCATCAGATGAATCTCCAAGTCTCGGGACACCCTTCTCATTGTGCTGAAAGCTTGGTCTGAACATCCTAGTGTAAGTTGGCTACACCTGCAAGACTCAAAAATAAAGAAAGATCATGGTCAAAGAAATGTCTTATTAAACTAAGCGATAAAAATGAAAGATTTTACCATAAAATGCCAATGTGTGAGCTACACAACCAGTCGTAATAGTAAAGGCTGGTAATAAAGAAATAGTATAAGTAAGTTGAATGTATTAATTTAAAAAAAATCCACTAATAAATTTTGTCAATAGGATAAACTAAAACAACAAAATAAAACAAAGAAATCATTGAATAGCTTTACAATTTTCTTCTTATCAGACAATGGATGGATGGAGACTGAGTCAAAGGGACTGCAATAAACAACATCGCAGACAACCCTAGACAAGCTTATGAATACCTCAAAAATTGGGTTGGAGCAACCTCCACAGGTGGTTCTTCTTAAGCTTAATTCCAAGATTAAGAGCATTAATTACTTACAGCCTAGCTTATATTATTGAATGTAGAAAAATATAGCATTGTTTAAAAAATAAAATAATGTTTACGCACCATAGGCCTAGGGCCGGAAACTGTGCCTATGTTAAATAATAACTAGGCCTATGATATGCTATTCACCTCCCGGAGTGGCGCCAATACTTTAAGATATATAGTTGAAAGTACAAGTTGAACAACTACATATTTTGCACAATTAAAATTACTAGAAAAACTAGGCCGCAAACCAGCCTTAGTTTTGACCACACTTACGGAGCTGGCGTGGGACTGGCAGCCTTTGCTAGGCCAAAAATGTTGTCTACCTTTAAATTTTCTGGTCTAAAATCTATTTCGTTCCTACCTGGAATGCACTCGCACTTTCTGGATCAATACAGCTACCACAGGATCAGCTTGAAGTCAATATGTAATGTTCGGAAATCGTTCGAAATCGAGAGTTTGCCGAAAGATATTTTTGCAGATGAATGAATCTGAACAAGATCTCCCAGAAGAAAGCTCTTTTGCTGCCTCAGTTTTCAGAATTGGAACATTAGTGATGTAATGGAGCGGCCCTCTGATTGGCTGAGATGCTCATTAGGAATTGGAACATTTTGTTCCCATACCGTTCCAATTCTGCCGCCACCTATAATTACGAACGTGTCCAATTTCCTTCTCCTGTAAGCGCAAGTTTAATCCAATAATTGATCCATTTTGGACTAGCTATTATTTCTTTAAGTGCTGAAAAAAGTCTGCTGTATGATCCAAATTCTTTGGTTAATTTCCGCATGCTAAAGTAGATGATGTGCAGTGTTGTCATGGTTATAACTAACCTGTGGTCCAACGTATGAAACGCCTTGTGAGTTCCTTAAAGCGGTCACTAAGCTGACAAAGAGGACGATATGTAGTGATAACGCTACAGTAAATCCTGTTCTACTCAATGCAAAGTCAATTATTGTATCAAGTATAAACCACAATCAGCAATAAAACAATCACATCACATTGCACATGAACTGTCCTTGACAAGTCAGCTCCTTGAATAGTCGGAATTGCTGATTTCTTTCAGCCTCATAGCATTACGACACGAGAGCCCAATGCTTGAAGCTAGGAAACTTCTTGGTACACAATCCTCCAGAGCAAAATGCTCACTGCACAAAACGGAATAAGCACAGCCTTGGAAGAAGCCTGGTTGTCGACACTGCCTCAATCTACTTCTGTCTTAAAATGTGATCTTTTGGAAACTACTGAAAACGAGGCATATTTACACTTCAAACCAATCAAAGGAAACTTTTAGAACTAATAGTTAAATAATAACTAGGCCTATGATATGCTATTCACCGGCCGGAGTGGCACCAGTACTCTAAGATATATAGTTGAAAGTACAAGTTGAACAACTACATATTGTGCACACGTAACTACAAACAATATTAAACATATATATATATTACTAGGAAAATGTACTACAACAATTAAAATTACCAGAAAAACTAGGCCGCAAACCAGCCTTAGCATTGACCACTCTTACGGAGCTGGCGTGGGACTGGCAGCCTTTGCTAGGCCAAAAATGTTGTCAAACTTTAAATGCCGTTTTCTGGTCTAAAATCTATTTCGTTCCTACCTGGAATGCACTCGTACTTTCTGGATCAATACAGCTACCACAGGATCAGCTTGAAGTCAATATGCAATATTCAGAAATCGAGAGTTTGCCGAAAGATAATGTTGCAGATGAATGAATCTGAACAAGATCTCCCAGAAGAAAGCTAATGTTACGTGTATCAACTCAGTACTATCTATTAATTATGTTTGTGTAGCCAAGAGTTGTGAACATCGTGTAGATGCCATATAGATATGTCATATCCGGTAAAGGTGAAATGTGGGTCAAATTCAGAAAGCGCGGCTTAGCGATAGAGAATCCACAGAAAAAACACTCGTTTTTTAAAAAAACCTATTAAAAAATAAAGGCAAGCCACAGATTTTTTTTATTATATAATACTTAATTACTTTATGACATTTTGGAGGTAAATAGAGCCACCCTTGAAGGTGGTCAACAGTAAGATATTGTAAGATATTTTAACCTATTTAGACTGTCTATTAAAATGTGTTACATTCACATACAGTGAATATATCCACAAAAAAAAAGAAAAAATAATTTTTACAATCATGAAATTCAAAAGTAACTAAAAGTAAAGCGTGAACACTTTGAAATTTTAATCTGTGGATTCGCTTACACCAGCGTAAGCTACACCAGTCTTAAGCCGTATGTGTGAACATTCCTAATGTAAGGCTAATTACTACCGACCAATCACTCATAATTCTGTATCAGTGGTAAACAGGAGTAACTTTGAACAGGTGGCTGGTGGTGGCATGAATACTTTTTCATCAGCTAATGTTGTAGATAGTTTTTCTCTATTGTCCTTAAGAACATTCTGGCTTTAGTAATAAAATTCTGAATGTTGTTGCCCCATAGATCTTTTTTCCCCTTTTTGTTGTTGACTTGTGGATGTGGTAGAATGTGATATTTAATTAAGGATTAGATTATCAAATTACCTGGTAAAAGTTTTCTTTAGATGTATAGAAATGCAATGCAGAGACTTATGGAAAAAAAAATGCATTAAGTTTCATAATATACATACTGTAGATTTTTCTGTTGCCAGTTTGTGTTTTTCTCTGTACTTGTTGGTCATGAAGAGCCTTGGTTGACAGCATTGCATTGGTTTTTTCCTGCTGTTTTGTTATTTCTGGACCGTTCTTCCCACTTTCTTGTTTTCTTATCGATTCTCTCCATGACTTCTTTAAATTTCATGGGTTAATCCTTCTGTAGACTGCACAGATACTACAGCAGCCATTACCTTAAGGGGGTGCCTTTTCCATTATGTGGGCCCTATAAATTTTGTGTGTGGTTGCTTTTTCTGTAGTTATTTTGGAGCAAGTGCCTGTGTCTGGTATAAATGTGGTGAAATGTTTCAGAAACTGAAAATGACTCTAAACTCTTTGATCAACCAAAAGATTATTCAAAATCTAAAAACCGGTTTTGTAATGCTATTCTTTTCAGCATGCAATAACCAATTTTTTTAGTAATTTTATGTTTATATTCTACATCATCTGCCATAATTTCCCATCAGGAGATTTTTGAAATTATTATGGATATTGTAAATTAATTTTAATTAGTAATAAAAAATATATATATATTGAATAAAATAAATGGTGCTCCTCTGTTGCCACTTCTTCCCAATCTATTAGGATTTGTTGAAGTCTGAAAAGTGGTTGCTTAAGGGCCAATAATATTTTTGCATTTTTATTTGTTAATATTTCTGTTCTATGATGAAATCAGTACCAGACCCCGAACAGATTTTCTTTGTCTAGTGTCTGGAATATCAAATGATTTTTTTGTATAAATTAGAAAGACACATTGTAATCTTGATATATTTTGAAAATCAGAAAATAGTTTTTTGAATGATCATCATCACTTTGAAAGCTGACTTGTATCACCCTCTTGTACTTTCAACCCCAGCTAGTACAGTCAAATTTTTGCTGGTTTTGAAACAACCTTGGACCAGCTGGTCCTTAAATCTTTGGTTGAACTTTACAGCCTTGTTACAGGGCTCTAAATTCTGCTAAAGGTCAGTAACTTGCTTTGCCTTTCTTTGTTCAATTATGCCATGGTTTTCTCTGAATCTGAACAGAAACTCAGCGAGTACTACAACTCTTTCAAATCCAGGAATGTTGTCAGGGCCAACTGACAATTCTTCCTGCTCTTAAATTTATAGGGGAAAAAATTTTAAAAGATATGAATTCATAAATAACAACAGTAGTAACAAAAAATAAATAAAAATTACTGCAAAGACTAAAGAGGAATCTCCTTCCAATGCCAGGTGTTTTCTTTCCATAATTCTGGAACACAAGTCATGCGCCATGGCACTTCCAATGGAGTAATTCTTGATAAAGCCAGTTGATGATGTCTTTACTTTACTTTACGGTGCACATCAGCAACATCATCAATCTAAACTCCCTGTAATAAAGCAAGTGAATAAGAACAAAATTAATACTTAAATCAATGCTATAATGCTCTACCTTTTGTAAAAGAATGGTAAGATCGAATCTGCAATCCGTTCAACTAATTCTGTAATCGCCATATACGTGGCACAGTTTCAATGTTGCAATAAGAGCAACCCTAACCTCAGAATTAATTATGAAAAAAAAAAGTTTTTTATGTCTACTGTCTTTTTTATCGTTACTAGTTACCCATGGGTTCTATCATCATGTTTAGTTAGACTAGTGAATTTTGTTGGCTTCAAGGCACCAATGACTGGCCCCCAAACCCGAGCTGACCCACCCATTGATACCCTCCCGAAGAACACAAGTTGAGATGGTCATGTTTATAATCCAATTTCATGCAGTCCTGTATAGATATGATGACTGGTTAGTGTAAGAAATTAATTCTATGTGTACCATGGGAAAGAAGCTTGCCTGAATCAAATGTTTTTCAATTTGGCTAACTCATTCACTAGGTGAAATACACATGCAGAGCCCTTTAAAATGTACTTCAGCACTGCCCTAAACTTTACTGTGTGATTCAAGCTTTATTATTTTCCATGTTTATTGTTGACCATCACAATAATTGTTAGATCTGTTTCAGCATTTCTCGTAAATTTTCACTATATCTAAAAAGAGCATTGATCATTCTAACAGACTTGAGTTTAGATCTGTGGGTTTTAAGCCAGACACTCTCTGCATCATACTCTGCTCCCTGTGAGCACTAGAAGAAGTGTCAGTGGCTCTGTCTGAACTGATGCCACTGAAATGGTTTAAGGTTACCAATTGATACTATGCTTCACTTTTCCAATTGAATGGACAGAGTGGGAATAGTGATCTTTGGAAAATATTTAAAGCAGCAAGAGCATAGAGACCAATTTTGTTATAATGGACCTTCAATGCTTATGACAGCTGGAGTTTAAAAATGGTCATACAGATAATTAATGAAAAATTCAGCAAGAGTAATAGTGGAGAAATTTAGCCACCAGTGCTTATGACGGCTGGATTTTTAAATTGACCATATGAAAGTTATTGAAATGGAAAATCGCAGCAAGAGCTTAGTGGCCATTTTTTCTATCAATGAGGTCACAAGTGCTTATGACAGCTGGAATTTTAAAATGTCATTTTTTGATCAGATCATACAGCATATTTTGTAAAAGAAAAAGCTGTGATAAGAGCACAGTGGTCAAAGAGGCCACTAAAGCTTGTGATACCTTGAATTTTAAAATAGTCAAACATTTAATAAAAACTGCAGCAAGAGCACAGGGGCAAGTTTTGTCAATATTGTCACCAGTGCTTAAGACAGCTGAGACTATTCTGTTCATAAACATAATTTAACTAAAAGATGATGAATACAGACACTGATTAGATTCAATATTTAAAAAAATTTATACTAAAGACACTTTTGATAGTATGGTGACTCACAATGATCAATGTTCTCTTAGAAAGGGAGAGAAAATAGATTAACTAATATAAAAGTCCAGCCACACGTTGTCAATTCAGGTTAGTGCAGACATCACTTGTAAAGGGCTCTACATGTATGGATCACCAAGCATAGCTATTGAATTTCAGTCGGCTTACTAAGTACATTACAGATGCAATTGAATTTCACATTTACTGATGACTCCATGGAGACCCCAATGCTACGAGGCATGCGTAATTGTTTTCATCGACGATTCACTCGTAATACCACCAACAATTAGCAGGTCTCTTAATCTTAAATTGCCGCAGTTGTATATACTGTAACCCTGACTCCTCCTGTTCGTTCTACTATATTTTGTTCTGTCTATCTTGTCCCCGACAGTCCATGTATTGAAGAACCAATGTTTTTGCCAATGTAAGTTCATCTTTGATGGCTTGCAGTTGTCAACAGCTTTCTTTCATATTAGCCAGAATATGAGAACCTCCACATTGCAATTTTTGTGTCCATTGGCCATTGTGAGGAATTCAGCTCCTTGCTCTGTTGCCATCAATAAGCTTGTTGATATCCTGTGAGATGTCACAAGCATCTAATCTATTCAACAGTGAAATCAAGTTGGCTGTTTGTAATTTGGTTGTGTGACAGTCCAGATAACAGAAAAGATATTCCTTCTTCAGATTCTCCACCAATGAATGAGTAGCACCATATTTGAAGAAACTGAAAGGGGGACCTTCTTATATTCAACAAATATTATGTTAAGACTGTAGGCCCAGAAAGTATGATGAAAGAGTCTCCGATTCTATCAACCATTTATCCACAGCATCGGGTTGGAGGATAGTGGAAATGTGCCTTGAACAACCTATCAAAGGCAACTATAGTGTCTCAATGCCACCACTGATTAACGTCTCTTTCACAACAAACAAGTAAATGCCTTTGTGAAATAGCAAGTTATTTTTACAGCGCCCTCCTTTTTCCTAGCAATAAATCTCCCTTAGTAGGAAACAAATAGTCAAATTCTGCTGTAGTCTGGAAATATAGATGATTGTTGACCTTGTTTGTAATTTTGGTGGTTGTGAATATCACGCCAAATTCGTTGGATACTTCTTCCAAAATATGCTTGTATATTACAGAGTTTCTCCGAGAATGGGCAGGCTTGCCACCACTGATCTTCCTCAGCTTCGATGGCAGCGGAAATACTGCCGCATCTGCTAGGTATCATAGTGGCCGCTGCTGCACTCTGCTCGTTGGAAACATGGAAAATAGTGAAGTATGCTCCCCTTAATCACTGAATCCCTTCTGCCACATATATTTAGGAAGGTTTTGAGAAAGCCCAGTCGCACAGTTATTATTGAGTTATCAACAGCACGGATGAGAGGTGAAAACCAACTTTTTTGAACCAGTTTCGTTCAAACCTCTATGTAATTTTGATTGTGGTGATTCAGAATTGTTTCTAATGATTGTATTGTTTTTCCCATCGTTCCAACTTCAGATCAGATATTAAGCGTTACGATTTTGCTCTACAGTATCTCTTCTTACTTTCTTCCCTTTTGCTTTCTTGCAGTTGACATTTCGGGAATAGGTGGGTGTTCGCGAGACAAAGTAAAGGAACTCAGCTTTTAAGGCTCAAAATTCACAATTTATTTTCACTCAATTTCACAGGTTACAATTCACAATTTGTTGATACTTCATGTAATGATTCACTAAATTCGCTGGTATCGCTATTCACTTAATATTCAACTTTGTGTTGACTCCTCAAATTCTCAATTCTAACTTCACTTTAATCTTAACCACGTATTCCCTATGGAATCTTCCCATTTCCTCCTTTAATGGTTTACTTAATTTTTGTTTATAAATTTCTATTAATTATAAAATTCCTCCTGAACATTTCTCCCCTTCCTCGACATACACTGTCTAAGTTGTATGCTCGAAGTCACCGTTATTTCATTTTACAGTTAAAAGTACATAGTTCACTAATTCCTTTTAATTATTATTATTATTATTATTATTATTTATTTATTTATTTATTTATTTTTTTTTTTACTTAACTACAATTATGTTTCAATGACTACTACATATTTTATATACATTACTAACCTCTATATGTTTTTAAGGCTATCATTTACCATGCTTATACAGTTACATATTCTTATTGTTCATTTTCCTGTATCTCCAATGGACATATTTTACATATTGGTCTCACAAATTCTCCTTTTGCTGTTTTTACTTTTACTACCCTTACATGCCCATCTTCCCCCTGGTAAACATTAATTATTCTCCCTAATGGCCAATGTCCTCTAATAGTGTCTTTTTCTAATACTAATACAATATCATTCAATTGAACATCTTTTTTAACTTGTCTCCATTTTTTGCGTCGATTTAGAGTAGGAATATATTCCTTTAACATTAATTTTACTAAGTTCATCCAAATCTGCAAGCCAATATTTCACTTTATTTTCAATTTCATTACTTAATAATTCATCCCAAGATAGTCCACTTGCCCAAATGTCCTGCATAATTATTTTTGCCCTTATCACAATTGGCGATATAAATCCCAGTGGGTCAAACACACAGTTAGTTCAAGCACAGTTTATCTCAAAAGAAGGTTTTTTATACAGAAAATTATCATCTTCTGCTTCCCAGGCTAAGCCTAGTGTTTTCACTGAAGGTAGAATGCTCTCACTGACATTTATTTCACTCGCTCTGTTTTCTCCTGGTATTTCATTTAATAACTCCTTGGAATTTGATACACATTTTCTTGCTTTCATTCCTGCTAGCGACCATAACTGTATTAATTGTTTATATAGTTCACAACCAGTTTTTACATCAGCAACAGAATCCATACTGTCGTCCATATAAGTAAATTTTAAAACTGTTTTTGCTGCCAAGGGGTATGCGTCTGCATGCATTTTTGCATGTTGCTGTGTTATTAATTGCGCAAGAAATGGAGCTGCATTCAATCCAAATACAAGTCTATTAAATTCATAAATTTCGGGAGCTTTATCAACATCTAAATCTCTCCACAAAATTCTCAACATTGATCTATCTTCTTCTTTCACTTGTATTTGTAAGTACATCTCTGAGATATCACAGGCTAGCGCAATTTTATTTTTACGAAAGTTTAACAGCACATCGACTAAATCATTTTGAAGTTTTGGGCCTGGCAGTATTTGGTCATTTAATGGTACGCCTTGGTATTTAGTCAGATTCTGACTTTTGTCATTGCTCGATCTAATTTCACTACAGGGAAATGTGGCAAATACCACACACCTTTTGATTCTATGCTGGCCTCTTTGTCGGTGTCTATTTTCTTGATGTACCCTTTTTCAACAT